>NC_141991.1:169496608-169696608 GCF_049901715.1 Pseudonaja textilis | reverse complement strand
TCTCATGGAAAGGAGAGATGCTATCTCCAAGTGATGTCACTGGTTATTCTACAAAGGAAGGAGTGAGTCTTTCCTCTTTGAGGTTGCTTTTAGATTTAATCGTGAGCAGTGTCAAAAAATATTGTAAGTCACCATTTACACATAATTCTTATTGAAAGCATTAACTTGTATCTGATGGCAAAAATGGATTGCAATTCAAACTCTGTGCATCTCCCAGTCAAAACATAGAGTTTAAAAGATATGAATACCGACCAAGAAGAAAGTTGTGTAACTTAGTTCGGCAGCTATGTTTGGCCACCAGAGGGTGCTCCACGAGCAGAACATACTAAAATACACACTTTTATGTGTAACTTTTTATATATTCATAAGAATATATAAACTGTGAAATTCCATCTTTCCACATTCTAATCCGCACAGTACATTTTTGGAAAAATATCCTATGTTTGTTACCACTCCACAATAAGTTAACTTACTTTGGCTAGGCTGATAATCAATAAAATATTTTTACTAAGTTTTATCTTTAAAAACAGAGGTAGTCTTTTGGCATTTGTATCCTCGTAATTTCTCTGTTAAAATCTCAAGTCTGAAAGAATCCAGAAGTGCTTGAATTAGTTATTTCCATGGTACTTCATATTGTTATTGTTTTGTTTTTAATGGTAGTTGTTCATCTGGAAAGTAATTTTAATTGCTGTACATTTTGTTTATTGTCTTTGGTTAAAAAAATTTATTTATTTGTCAACTGTATGTGTCTGTCCTCTTCATCCAAAGTGATTGTAAAACAAGAACTGAAAATATTGTTTAAGCCAGTGTCAAAATAGTAAATCAACTCACACAATTTCAAGGTTAAATTAAATGGTTCAATAAGATAATCTGCAACTAAACAGAGTTAGGTAAATATTATTCATATATACATTTGCAAGACAAACTTTTAAAATATTAAATGTATGCAATCTAATTCTGATCACATTCCAGGCTTTTCCATTTAAACTGATAGCAAGGAGGCAGGTTCTTTCATTAGATAGCTGTTGAGCCTTAGAAAAGGACTATGTTTTATACCAGGAGTCTCCAAACTTGGCAACTTTAAGACTTGTGAACTTCAACTCCCAGAATTGCCCAGCCAGCATGAAGAAGAATTCTGGGAGTTGAAGTCCACAAATCTTAAAATTTCCACATTTGGAGACCCCTATTTTATACTGTCAGACTTCCTTAGCTTTATTCATGCTTGACTGACTAGAGAAGAGTATGGAAATGGCAACTTTAAAGAGTTAGAAAGGTCAGCCAATCTGCATTTGTTCATGTTTGCACATGCAGTATATGCATTCTTATGGACCCTGAGAAAGGCAGATTCTGACTCAGAAGCTGAGATACTGATCTTGTGCAGTCTTGAGTGTGGAATAAATTCAGTATGAGTCACAGACATGTTCTCTTCTTTTCATATATATAAAGAAAGACAGAGTCAAAATTTGCTTTTATATATGTATGTATGCATGTATGTATGCATCAGATAAAGAAAATTTCATGGTAACAGTGCCTTGTCTTAATTTTGCAGGCATGAAAAAGCGACAAGGTCTATTGTATTCTTCATAAATGAAACTCTATCTTAAACCTGCTACATTTTGGTCAGAAACTATCATGTTTCCCAAAGTTGTTGATTTAACCATTTAAACTCTCCTCAAACTTCAGAGTCATAAGTATCAACTGCCCAGTTTCACAAAATATCTGTTAATGTAAGTATGCTACACTTATATGAATGACATGATATGAAATGAGCTTATCAGAAGTTGTCTTAAACACCTACAGAAGAAAAATGGAATATAATCAAAATATTAGACAACAGGAAAAAAAACAGCTTTCTTCCTGCCACAGATTGTTAAAGGCATTTTATATGTAGGTAGTCCTTTGTGACCGTAATGGAGCCTGCAATTCCCAAAGCAAGTCATGATGATCATAAGTCAAAGCACCCAGAAGTGTGACCGCTTCTGATTTTACAACTTTTTTTGTGGCAGAGATTAAGTAAACGTAGTAGCTGTTGAGTGAACACGGCATTCGTGAAATAAATCCATGTATACCTATCTTTTTTGTTTTGTTTGTTTTTTCCTGGAAATCAGCTCCAAAGCTGGAAACTAGCAGGGAAAAAAAGTCAATTATGGCCAGGTGACTGCCAGCCAAAAGTTGAGCCAGTTGCCATGTGCAGGAAATGCAGTTATGGGACCAGGGAAGGCTGCGAAGCCCTTGGAACTCTGGAACTAGATGATAAGTAGTTTTTGGAGAGTCTGTCATAACTCAAACAGTCGCTAAACAACTGATGGATTACTTAATATATGTCATCTATGTATTAGGAATGTTGGTTATACTTTATTGGTGCCCTTTCTAAATTATGAATATTAGAGAAATTGAAAACTACTTAGAAGCTGATGTCTTCTTGATTTGCAGAATATAAGCGTGTTACAGAAACTTAGCTTCTGGTGTTTAACACACAGACACTTCTCTTCTGTCTGCTTAAACTTGTTTTAGAAAATCAAGGCTCCATCCACACAACTATCAGGTTTCCAGGTTTTTAGTCCTACTTTGTGGTTCTTCTCTGTTTCTCAACTTGAGAGGATCTACCCTTCCACCTATGTAATGGGAACCTCTTAACAACCGCAGCAAGACAACATGTTGTCTTCTTTCTCATTTTGCGCTTACCACTTTGTGTGTGTGTGTGTGTGTATGACAATTGAGTACTATGCTGTATACAGTTGCCTGAAAGGGTGGCTAGAAAGCAACAGGGGTATAGCGGGAAAACACTGGAAAGGAGGAGAATCCTGCAGCTACAGTAGGAGATGGGCAAGGCAGTAGTTCCCTGAATGGAGAACTGCTTACTTATAATTAGAAAATAAAAGCAGTAAATCTCTTTTCACTGCTTTTTCTGGGTAGCATCAGTGAAGTTCTGAGTCAATTAACTGCAAAAGTTTAGCACTGGTTTGGCACTGCATCTAGAGCAACTTGGGAACTTGTGTCCAATCAAGCATAACTCCTAATATCCTAATTCATGCCTTAATTTATTGTCCTAATTTATTTCTTAGTGTGGTCCTAGGACCCCTGGGACTTTCTTGGGGGCCCTCAAAATCAAAATTATTTGCCAGTATATGTTTTTTGAAAAAATAGCACATTATTAAAATACCACCAAATGATTGTGAGGAATGGTAGTGAAAACAAATGCATCAGTTTTAATTTTTACCAAGATAAATATCAGTAAACATAACATGCAAAAGAAAGCTCTTTTGGGGTCCTTCGTAATTTTTAAAAGTGGGAAGGGGTCCTGAGAGTAAATGTTTAAGAAACACTGTTCTAGATGTCTGATTGTCTTTCCATTCCCACCCCTTTGAACTGCAATTTATTAAGTGTTCCCTTCGCAAATCAGACATCAGGCATCATTAAAAGTGCCTAGTTTTATGATAAGCAAAGGTTTCAGCTTTCATGGGAAACTTGGAACAAAAACAGAACAAACAACATCAGTTAAATATAATACTTTTTTTTTTACTTTTCTTTCTGCCTTTTAAGAAAAAAACTTGAGACATTGAAATTCCTCTTGTTCATTTACTTCAGAAGCCTATTTTACCTTCCATAACACTATGAGAAAAAGAACAGTAGGGATGATAAAAGCAGTAAAAGAAGTGGTTATTTTACTTTCTAACAAATACAAGTAGTCATTGACTTATGACCACAACTGAGCTCCACATTTCTGTTGCTAAGCAAGACAATTGTTAAGTGAGTTTTGTCCCAATTTTATCACTTTTCTTGCCGCAGTTGTTAAGTGAATCAAATGAATGCAGTTCTTAAGTTTAAAACATGGTTGTTAAGTGAATCTGGCTTCCCCATTGATTTATCTTGTCTGAAGATTGCAAAAGGGGATGGACCCAGGGGACAGTGAAACTCATAAATATGAGTCAGTTGCCAAGCATCCAAATTTTGATCACATGACCCAGGGGGTGGTGCAATAGTCTTAAGTGAAAAAACAGTCATAAGCAGGGGTGGGATTCAACTGGTATTACTATTGGTTCAGTGTTTACGCACGTATAATACACCTAGAGCAGTGCCGCCCGGACAGCTGATAAGCACTGCGTGTGGGTGTGCAGCATTTGAAAAATGCCTTTTTTCCTGCTTTTTCAACTGCAGCTGTGCCACGCAAAGCAGCTGAGGTTGAAAAAGCAGGAAATAAAGAACAAGGCAAGAGCCCAGGCAGGCAGGTGGGCCAAACAGCAGCAGACACAGAACCGGTTCTGTGTCTGCTGCTCTTCAGAGCTACCGGTTCTATAGAGCCGGGCAGAATCAGTAGCATCCCATCCCTGGTCATATGCCACTTTTTTCAGTGGCCTTGTTACCTCAAATGGTCACTAAATGAATAGTTGTAAGTTGAGGGCTACCTGTAAAGTATTTATCTGTATCAATACTGCAAACAACATTTATTTTGATTTCTCTATTGCTCAAAAATTTGGGGGGAAGGACATTTCTTTTAAAAAGTACTTTATGTGTTGTTGCCTGATCTCTATATTTATCATTGTATCATGTAAGGATGACATTTGTTAGCTTTCAAAGGAAACTGAACAAATTTGAGATACTCATGATAAATTCTGCCAGAAACAGACTTATCTTCATTATTATTTTTTCCTTGCCTCTCTCATTTGAAATACTGTGGCTTAAAGCAGAGTTGTGAAGCACAGGTTTTTTTTTCTGAAGCAGTTTTTCTGAATGAAAAACAAAACTGAGAGACCATTGACTTTAGGCTGAAAGACAACCAGTTTGATTGTGTAACAGTGAGATTCGCTCATCTTCACACTTTTGCTTCTGTGTTAATTACAGATTATATCATGACTTTTAAATAACTGAGAGCTTGGAGCAATGATTCACGAAGAAATGCAATGGAGGCCTTGTCTGAAAGCATGTAATTCTGTGCCTCTATTTTGGGTGTGACTGATTCAATCACACCTAATAAAAGAAAAATACCATTCCTGGCTCATAGTGAATCATGTCAAGATATGGAGGGCAGTTTCCTTTGTTGATTACCAACCTCTAATACAGAGGTTTCTGCCATAAAGAGTTCACACAACAAACAGGTTTAAATATTTAGGAATAAACAGAAGGTAGAAAGGGTGGATCCTTATCAATAAAGGCTGAAAGTAGCTATTGTTCTCAGGAAATGTTGCATGTTAGTAACAAATTTAAGGGAGTGTTATAATAGTCAAGAGCTTTAAACATCTGCCAGTTGTACACATTTGTATGGAAAAATAAACCAGAATTTTAGGTTGTTATTCATTTTGTGCTTGCTTGTACATTCAGCTCTTTTCCTCCTTGGCTTGCCTTGCAGATAATAATTGCTAATCTAATGAAGAGTCAAAAGCTTTATATATTGCCTAAAGTGGGAATCCTGCTTTATTGCATATGTTATGAATCATAATTGCTTTTATACTTAGCTTGTTTAGACAGAAGCAAAAAACTTGCCTGCATGGGCACAAGCTCATACATGGTAAGCCAATATACTTCAAAACCTGCAAAATCCTATTGACCAGCATAAAATTACATTACTGTAATATTTTGCTATATATTTTTAAAATTTGAGGTCTTTCAATTTCAGGAAGATTTATTTGAAAATAATTTTACTTCGCAGCTTTCTCACAGAAATATTACAGAAATAATTTTACAGTATTTTATTGTAAATATGAGATGATTGATTTATTTTTCAAAATAGGGTTGGCACTGTATTTAAGTAAGTTTCTGTACGATTGATTTAATGCTATTCAATTAACATTAATGTAACGTGCCAGTGATAAATCAATTCCATTTGTTTTCTGAATCTTCTCTTTTTTACATAATTCAAAAGATCTGTTTTAATTGATTGGTAAATGAATTTCTCTTTATTAAATCGCAATACAAGTTTAAAAGCATTAAACATTCTATCAAGTGATTAAAATAGCATTAAGTTACTATCTCTTAACCCAATAACTAAAAGTTGAAAAATACCAATATTTTGAAATGATTATAAAATTACATAGGAAAACAGTACATAATTCCATTAGAAGATAATTTATGTACCTCACAGTTTAACTGTGGAGTTCTTGGTTCTCTCTAAGCTTCGTTATTTGCTTACAAATATTTTACTACCCATCTAAGTAACATCTCTTTGAGGGAGATGGCTACTTCAGAAATATGAAAAATAAAAAATAAATACATGAATAATATCAGTGCTAGTGGATTTTGCTCTGGTTTATAAGTACATAAGTAGTTTGTCCTTCCAGTTTGGATGGGGATCTGATTTTCTCCTTGGTAGTTCTTTGATTTGGATATTATTTTTTGTTTGGCTAATGTTAATCTTGTGTCAGGATTCCAGCAATCATCCTAATTAAATCATGAGCCTCATGCCAAACTTCAAAAAACTTCAAAAAAATTATTAGGAGTGACATGCTAGTATGACTTTGCACATTTGACTGCTGGAAAACATGTCTTTCTGTTTCTGTACTGGTATCACTTTTTAATTGTCTTTTTTGCGTGGTGTGTGAATATGATTTATTTCTGAGTGTCTTTTGATGGCTGATTTATATGAAAGCCAAGTTTCCAGAAATTTTCCAAACATTTTTGGGTTTAGTTTGGTTTAGGATGCTCACAATTGAAACAATCCTTGAGTATGTTTATGTGGGTTGTGAGATTAAAGAGTTTTTGTTGTCTCTTGTAACTACTAGTTGGGGTTCATGGATATGTGCTGCTTATCTTCTACCTATCTGTCCTACATAGTGGCTGTTAGTCTTTACACTGTAGGTTGTAGATAATTCCTGTTTTTTCTTATTAGACTACTGGATTTTTTTGGTTTATCTAAAATGTTTCGGAGGGCTTTAATTGGTTTGTATGCTGTAATAATGCTGTGTGGTTGTAATAAGTTGCTGGTTGCTTCTGAAATGTTTTTGATGTATGGTATTGTTGTTCTTTCAATAGCTTGCGTTCCTTGTGGGAGTTGAGTGATCAGATGGTTTTTCATAGTTATCTGGGTATCCATTTTGTTGGAAGATGTTGTATAAGGTGGTTGTGTAGGTATTCCTGTTTCCTTCTTATAGTGTTCTGAGTTGCTGGAGTATGTTTGTAATCATCTGAATAATATTCTTACAAAGCTCCTCTTGTTGGAGGTTGGGTTCTTTGGTAATGGAGCACCTGGTTAGTGTTGTTTTTTTTAAATAGATTTGCATTTTTAATTCATCATTGTTTTTTCTGCTGATAAGGATATCCAGGAAGGATGGTCTCAAATTATCTTCCTTGATAATTTTTATCATTTTTTAAAATCATTGTTGATAGTTTCATGTGTCTATTCTAGTTGTTCCTTTTTTAATATGACAAAGGTGTCATCTACATAGCAGATCCATAATTTTGACTCTGTATGTAGGAATGTTGTATTTTCTAGCAGTGGCATTATGGTCTTTGCTATGAGTACACAAAGTGATAATGCCATAAGTGTTCTTATGATTTGCTGATATATTTGGTATATTTGTCTATCAAACTGAAAGTAGGTAGTGCAGCAGACATGGATGAGGTTCATGAGTCCAGATATTTATATTTAGTATTTTGGGCTACTTAAGGTGTTTGGTGTGGTACAGCTGCCATGGATTCTTTTGCCAATCCTGGATCTATGGACATAGATCCATGACATTGAATGAAACCATAATTTCATCTTCTATCTTTAGTTCTGAGATAGAGGTCTCCAGAAAAATGAGGATCCTCCAGAAAGCATCCCCTAGGATAATTGGAGGCCTCCAGTGATTTTCTTATAGAAAATTCAGGACCTCCAAGAAAAAATTCCTCTAGAAAACAGGACCAATAGAAAATTTCCTCTGGGCAGGAAATTTATTTGGGGGGAAATGGTAGCCTCCCAAAAAGTCCAGATTTTTTTTTTCTCCAGAAAACAATGCTTCCAGTGATTCTCCAAAATTTTCCTCCACAAAAATGGAAGCTTCCAGAAAATTAAACATCTAAAAATAGAAGAAGGTGAAATTGTGGTTTCATTATTCACTGTACTCTTTCTATCCAAAGTCAGTCTCGACTACCTAACTGAACACATGCTGAATGTAAAGGAGAAAGGCTAATTATAAAAATGTTATTGCAAATGTGTGTGGGAATCTAAAGAAAAGAGAAACCTTGTAAAGAATGAATCTATATATTCTCCCTTCAGTTTGATTGTGTTGAATTCTCAGAGATTGATTCAGAGTCCCTGAAGATTTTTTCAGAAGTGATTTGCCACTTTCTCCTTCCCAGGGCTGAGAGAAACTGACTGGCCCAAAGCTAAAGCCGGACTAAAATTCAGAGTCGCCTGGCATCTAGCCTAATACCTTAACAAGTACAAAAAAACCTGGTTGTACTTCACATGCACATATGCACCGACACACATACAAATACAAAGACAGATAAGCAAAAAAAATGTAGAATTAGTGTGAAAATGTGAGTGAATTGATGGATGACTGAGAAATATTCATATTAGGGAAAAATTAGTACATGTGAACAGATACTGGAAATGAAGCAATACCCCTGGGAAGTTTGCATTGCTTATAACAATATGTGAATGCTATTCCATTATCCTGAAGCCAGAATTATTCTGCTGGACCACAACATCAGTTTAGACCTAGCCAAGAAACCTTTAGGTGGTGACTATGGCAACAAAGATTCCTGTTTCCATCTGAAGCCAGCTCAAGTGTGGTAGTCTGTCTGGTGGTAGGGAAAACAGCTGTGCAGCACGAGGAAGTTGCCTGACTGTAGTAATCCTGTTTGGCAGGTCAAGGGTGATCCCTTGCCTGCCGGGATTTGTGCAATGCCGTGGGCTAGGAAAGCACTCTTCTAATAAATCCCAGATGTTTCTGATGTTTCTACTCTGTATGTTCCACTTAAGCTTGAAAATAAGTCCAAAAACAGGATCAGCAAAAGGGAGAAGAGCTTTGCTATTAATTGCTGAAGAATTTCCCTTTTGATATTAATAGTTAGCTTTCTTTAAAAAGAAATATTTTAGTACATTTTATAAAAGCAATCTTTCTCCAAAATGAGCCATTCCCTTTAGATTTCAAGTGAACACAGGACTACTGTCAGATGCTCTACATGGGGTTGTCCTTGAAGAACATCAAGAAGCTGGTTCAAAATACAGCAATGCAGGCTGTTATTAGCAACCCTTGATTTGTGCTCTGTGAGTGGCACTGTTTGCATTAAGTATGCTTCTGGATTCAGCTCAAGATGCTGATGATCACTTATAAAGTCTATCATTACATGGGACCGGGCTATTTGCATGGGACTGTTTGCAGGACTGACTTTATAAATTGTCCTCCTTTCAAATCGGATTTTGAAGGAGAGGCATGTTATGGTTCCCATCAATTAAACAACGTTGTCTGGCAGGACCAAAGGAGAAAGCATTTTATTTACTGTATTTATTTATTAAAATTATTTTTGGTCGTTTCATCATTGCAGCAACTTTGGGAGGCTTACAAAATGATAAAAAGGTAACGGTTAAAATTAAGAAGATTAAATAGCAAACTAAAAACCAAGAGGAGAGGAAACATAGGGTGTGGATCAGCCACACTCAATCTAGAGCTCCCCTGTCAGTTTTAAGGCTCTTCCAGAAGGCCAGGAGTGTGGGGGATGACTTCACTTCCAGCAGGAGAATATTATAGAAGATAGGGGCCACAACTGAAAAGGGTCTTCTCTTAGATCTCGCCAGCCAAAATTTCCTGTGGTAGCTCCTACCTTGTGGGAATATCATCCACCTGGAGATCAAATTGGCCCTGACCTTTTGGTCTTTCTTAAGACCCTGAAGACATAGCTATGTTTCTTGAGTGTAGGGGTTGGGTGTCAGAGTCATTGAAGTGGTTTAGTTGATGTGACCAAACCTGAAAGCTAATACTATTTTTATTATATATTATAATATATATTACAATATATATATTGCAATAACATAGCAATCTTGAATCTATCTTCATGAGAACTACAGAAAGTCGTGTTTAGATTTCTTTTATTTGACCCTTGCTTTGGTGCAATTCTTCCTCCTGTTCCTGAAGGTTATTGTTTGTGACTATTACATGATAGTTACCTTGTTATTTTATCTCAGCTGATGGTTATCTATTTATTTTGTACTTTTGTCAGACATGAAAGACTCAGTTTAAGACATGAAAGACTCAGTTTTGGTGAAGATTCAGTTTAATTGATTCACTGCTAAAAGCCTATGCCCAGGAATTTTCTCAATCAATGGACAGTACGTGGTTATAGGTAGATGAGAGTCAATCAAGAGGACTTGGACTTAGTTCATTTGTGGCTACATAATAATAGTAGGCTGATCCCTCTTTTTGTTCCTCTCCCTGGCTCAGGCAGTCCTTCTTCTATAGTTTTTACTAACTTAACTATTGTTCAGCCACCCAGAGTCACTTGATAAGAAATGCAGCCATATGAATTGAATTACTTAAACAAATTAATAAATAAGTAAATAGGAACCACCAGATTTTGCAATTCAAAAAATATATTTGAAGCTTTAATCTTAATAACGCAATAATGCAATTCAATATTAAAGAGGCCTTCTTGGTTATGTAAGGTCAATGCAACTCCCATAACTCCAGCCACAAAGCTCAGTTTAACTGGGATGAATGTCTTACCCCCCATCTGATTAGGTAGGTAGGTGTGTGTGGGGGGTGTGTGTGTGTGGATGGATGGGTGGATGGCTAGAGAGGTATAGATATAGCAATATACTTAGACTTATATATGGCTCCATAGTGCTTTATAGCTTTCTCTAAGCAGTTTACGGAGTCTCCATATTGCCCCAAACAATCTGGGTCTTCATTTTACTGACCCCAGAAGGATGGAAGGCTGAGTCAACCTTAGGACTGTCAGGATCGAATTCCTGGCACTGGGCAGAATCAGCCTTCAATATTGCATTCTAACCACTGTACTTCCGCAGGTCTTCTAACTGTATAGATCTATATAGATCTAGAGATGATTGAGATAAAAAAATGGAAATTTTGAGAAATCCAAGGATAAAATACAGATGATCACGTCCAGGTTAGGAACTTGTGTAAGCCACTATTTATTCATGCATAAGAGATGCCCCATTTTGAAGAACTGCTATTTCCAAAGTATTTTGAAATAAACAATACACAACCTTTTTACTCTCAGTCTGAAACTACTATCAATGTTGCTTTTTTCAAAATCAGGAATCTAATTTTTATCTCAATTCAACATAATTTAATCCATTTTCTCCCGAGGCCACGGGTTATGAATATTTTATAAAGCAGGAAATATTTGTTGAGAATATATAGTAGTAAAAGAGTATTACATTATATATGTAGCAATCATCCCAAATAGCTCTGAGTTTATTCTGTTTTTTTATGTATTTATTTCACCATCAGAAATCAGTGTTTTTACTTTTCCCAGATGTTTTTAAGGTTCCTTTACATTTTATTGCCAGTTATCTACTTGCAGTATTTAATCACTCTGGGTTTATTTAAGAGTACTCTGCTTTGTACAGTAGCCTAACTATAGTGCATGAATCCAATTGTATTGGGATGCCTTTTGAAAATGCTTAGGATAGAAATGGCTTGTTGTAATTACTTAACACAATTCTTAATGAAGATATGTGAATAAAGAGATCAAGAGGCAGCTGACACATTTTATTTCAATATTTCCCTCTCTGGGAGAAGTGGTTTTGTAGCGGGCGGACTTACTAAAATGCCTTTGCATGCTTTCGAGTTGATATACAGTGGTGTGAGATTCTTGTGACAGTCAACTTAGGCTGTCATCACAATGTGGATAGACTGCAGTACACCTTATGACTGCCTTTACAAATTGCAGATGGTCCGAAATGTATTAGCTGCATAAAAACCAGTGAGCTCTGTTCCAGACCCTGCATTAACTTTCATTAAGTTTCTGGATGCAAGTTAAAAGCGCCGGTTTGGACTTGTAAGTCCTACGTAGTTTGGCGCTGCTGTACCTTTGGAATGTTCTCTTTCAGCTGGAATTGACTACCCTAATACAAATGTCCTGAAGAAAAATCCTCATTAATGGATATTAGGTGGACTAAGGACAGGAGGAGTCATTTTCTGAGTTGTCTTAGTTACAATTTTTCACAGTTTCAGTCACAAATTTGACTTCCGTGGACCTTACTTCATATTTAAGTGGTCACTAGAGGGAGCGTGCATAAGTGCACTAACGTGCCTATCGTCCCTGTCATTGTATTTTTATTCTCTTATTCTTGTTTATGTTTGACAAATTCCAATAAATAAATAAATGTCATGCTTCATATGCATGCATATCTACATACATATGTAAGCAACAAACAAAAGTATATTAAGTATTTTATTTAACGTATTATTGTATATGTTTTATGTGTGCACTGCCAAGAGTCATGTGATTATTGGGGGGGGGGGAAATCAATGAAAAAAAAAGTTACCTATCTTTTATTGCACTCCTGCAAATAATTTTGCACAAATGCTCAGGATATAAATGGAAATCAGAAGTTTCCAATTTAAAATTAGTATGAAGGAAAATATTTTACTTCTTGTCCTTAAACAAAATGCAATCATCCTAGAAGCAGGAGATTTTATATGTCCCTGCATACATGCAACACATTTTTTCTTTCCAATCCTCGAACTGTTCATACATTTTGCTTAAGTTGTTCAATTACCTATCATATATTAGCTACATATTGCTTAGCTGCCTAGTACTTTTGTTTTAGTAGTACTGCCTTAAGTCATCCACTTTGTACACCAGTTAAATTGAATAAATTTGTGCAGTTTAAAAAACTTCATTTGCAGAAGTAGGTTTCATAGCCATAACATTTCTGAAACCATAAATATACACTGATTTCTTAATAATATTGCTATTATATGAATGGAAAATATAGCAGAGAGTGTCTCTATGTATACTGAAGTGTTGGTAAATTTTAGTATCCTTTTTTTCTATTTGGCAGCATATTTTTGTCAGCCTGAGGCTTCAGTAACCTATTTTCAAGGTACTTTCATTTATAGTTTATTCTTGTATAAAACAAATCCTTGGGATAGGTTGTAAAACTAGAGAAGAAAAGAAAAAGAAAAGATGGTTCTTAAAGAAATATAAATCTTCTGGAGTAGAATACAACTGCAAATATGCCTTTTAATATGAACTGCTTTTAATGGTATTATTCTTTGATTATTATGCTAGTTTTATTATATCATATACAAATATAGGTAGTCCTTGACTTTCAAACACAGTTGATTTCTGTTGCTAAGTGGGACAGTTGTTAAGTGAATTTTCCCCCATTTTACAACCTTTCTTGTTAAGTGAATAATTGTAGTTATTAAGTTAGTAACATATTATTAAGTGAATCTGGTTTCCCTATTGACTTTGTTTGTCGGAAGGTCACAAATGAGGATCACACAATTGTAGGACTGTCATAAATGTGAATCAGTTGCTAAGCCTCTGAATTTTGATCATGTGACCATGGGAATGCTGTAACAGTCATAAGTGTGAAAAATGGTTATAAGTCACTTTTTTCCATGCTGTTGTAACAACAAACGGTCACTAAATGAATTGTTATATGCCCAAGGACTACCTGCACTTAAGAGGCATTAGAAGTATATATGCTTTCTAATAAAGAGTAACTCCTGAATTCATTTGACTTCCTAAGCACTTGGTTTATGATTTTCAGAAGCATACTCCAAGATGAAATTTCTTAAATGAGGCGTAGCAAAAAAAAAACCACAACACAATGTTTTCATAGTTCACTGCTGCTAATTAAGTTAATAGTGCTAGAGTATTTGTGTTAGCATCTATTACTGCCAGAGAAATAGTTACCATACTCATTTTAACAAGGTATTTATTTTAATTTAATCAATTGCTGTTCCATTGTACTGTTGACAATTTTCCTTCTATATGTCATGTGTAACATGTATTAGCAAGCTAAGGGAGAACATTGGATCTCATCTAGAAAAGTGTTGCCAGAATATATATTAATTATGAGGTAATACAAAACTGTATGGTTGTCTTCAGAAGCAAGAAATGGGAAAGAAGCATTTTCCATACAGTGTTTGTTTGCATCAACCGTGTGAAAATTCTGGCAAAGAAGTACAACTATAGATAGTTCTGGACTTAATGATCATAACTGAGCCTGGAATTAGGTAACCCATGATTGTTAAGTGAGTCACCATGTGACAGGGACATGATAAATTCAAGGACTTTTGACTTGTGAGCCTAATTCTGATGATAACTTTTATAGTTCATATATGGATAGAACTCAATGGGCTATCTATTATCACTTTTTAGTGTTCTGAACTACTAAGTTGATCGTTATATGCTATCCTTCTTATGAGATGGGCATAAATGTGATAGATGGTAGGTAGGTAGGTAGATAGATAGATAGATAGATAGATAGATAGATAGATAGATAGATAGATGATCTCTGATGTGTGCTAAATGAGATGAACTTACAGCAGAGGTCTCCAAACTTGGCAACTTTAAGACTTGTGGACTGGCATAGCTGGCTGAGGAATTCTGGGAGTTGAAGTCCACAAGTCTTAAAGTAGCCAAGTTTGGGGACTCCTGAGTTACAGGTACAATTCAAGGTGCTAATTGTTACCTTTAGGTTCTTTGTAGCATAGGACCAGGTAACCTGTGGGACTTGGTTTCATCCATTGTTTTGGCCTACCCATTATACTTGGGCAGAATGAATATGCTCCAAGTTCTTTCTATTAAGCATTATCAACTTGTGGGTCCAAGGAAGTATGCTTTCTCTGTTGCGGCCTCTGAAACTTTATTTCCCCCAGCGATACAAACAGCACCCTCTTTTCTGGCATTCCCAAAGCCCTTAAAACCTATCTTTGGTCCCAAGCCTGGAGTTAATGTCTACTGGAAGAGGATTCATATAACATTAAGCCAAAATCAAATCACATTATGGTTGTTGTTTTAAAAAAAACAAGGCAATTGTACACTTGATAAGTTCTGTAAATAACCGAAGGAGAAACAACACAGGAAATCTATAACAATTTGCCATTTCCATTATCAAATCAATTACTTCAAATTATTGATTCTCCAAATATATATATGAATATTTAACATAATCCATAATCTATTGAATTATTTGTCCTTGTCCATTAAAGTTAGCATAAATTGCAACTCTGCTCCATCTTTTAAATGTACTTCTGCTAATACTGGACGCATGTCTTCTAAATTCAACTTTGGGACATTAGCCTGAACATAAGGCCTCCCTTTTTCTGTGAATATTGTTTTCAACATCTGATGAAAAATAATAATTTTTAAAAACTTCTATCAAATTACTTTCTTAAGCAATAGGGAAATTTCACAAGAAGGAAAGCACATAACGTGTAAGAAAGAATATTTGAGCATCCTCATATTAATTTGTGGAGGGTTAATAATAACAGTTTAGGAAATATTATATTGCAAATTTATCCCATTAAGAAACTCATATAGAATAAGATAACAGATTATCTTGATGATATGCATAAGTGCAAAATCCTTATGAAAATAAATTAACATTCTATGTTACTGTTGGTCAATTGTGCAAAGTACATCCTTATAAACTCTGTGTTTGATGCCAGTTTTTGCAGAATATTGCAAACTTACTACCTAAGTAGAAGCTAGAATACTGTACTGTATGTTTTTAGGTAGGTAGGTAGAAATAGACGAACACATAGTTTACAATCCAGTGGTAGCCCGAAAGCACATTATCCAGCCACATCAATTTGTGGTACTTAACTAACAGAGACCATCATGCAATCTTATGTAACAAAAGCTTCCATGAACAAATTGTTTAATTTCAAAAATGTTTAGTTTCATCATTCCTTTCCTAGTTCAAAGGCTCAAAGAAAATAGAAAACAGAAAGCAGAAATATTAAAATGCAGTATAATTTAGGGACAATCTGTTTTATGAGAGAATATAAACATTTATAAACAACAGAGATGATTTCGGGAAGGAATGTAGCTGAGACAGTTAGCTAAACCTCACATATGCCTGCGAAAGGAAGAATTAACCTAGCAGAGAGCACAATGCTAGTCTCCCCCTTCTATCCTACCAGGACTCTGTGGCTCTTTCCAGGTTGCCTGGAATTTTTTTTAGCCACTATCTGTCCTACTTACGACTGAAGAATAGTCAAAATTTTGGTGATTGCCACTGCTAACTGCATTAGTATTACTTTGTTTTGTATAATTGTATTGTATTTTATATCTATTTTTTTAGTTTTAGAAGTATAACTATATGTATTTCTATTGTAGCATTTTCTGGCCAAAAATTTTGATTTGCTCAAGTAAAAAGGTGCTAGAATGATATATAAACATTGCCCCATCTTGGCTCTCTTTGGCATAAGAAGGGAAGAGAAAGTGCTGTGGGCTTTCAAATTCTGTTACTATGCGCTATATCTAGGAGTGGATTTCAAAAATTTTAGCAACGGGTTCTCTGGTTGCTGGATGGGTATAGCCATGGTGGGCGTGGCCTAGTTGGCCTCCTGCACCATGGAGGGAGGGGTGTTTTTGCCCTCCCCAGGCTTTCCTCAAGCCTCCAGGAGAGCCAAAATGGCCTCCCTGAGCTCCAGAGACTCTCCGGAAGCTGGAAACGGATTCATTTCCAGCCTTCCTGAACTTCTGAGAGGTCTGTTTTTCACCCTTCCTGAGCCCCCGCACATGCCCTGCACTTACCTGCATCCAAATTGAGCCACGTGGGGACTCCTGGGAGGAGCGGGGTAGGGTGGGTGGGGCCAGCCAGGAGTAGGATTTGGGGGTTCTCCAAACTGCACAGAATCTTAGCTAGGGGCTCTCCTGAACTCCTGCGAACCTCTAGCAGCCCACCCCTGGCTATATCGATAATGTAAGTTACAAATTTTCTTATGGAGTCAGCTGTACTTCAAAGGGCTAACATCCCTATTTGAATTCCTGTTTTGCTTCACGGTATACCTCTTCAAGATAATTTTTTGGTGGTTCTCTACAGTGTTTGCTGCAAAAAAAGCTTCTTATAGAAATAGATTGCCTATATTGAAAAAAGCTAAAGCTATATTTTATTGAAAAATATTAAAGCTCAATACAAACTTACCAGTGATGGGATTCAATTTTTTTTTTATTATTATTGGTTCTGTGAGCGTGGCTTGGTGGGCGTGGCAGGGAAAGGATCGTGTAAAATCTCCAGTCAGAGGTGGTATTTGTTGGTTCTCTGAACTATTTAAAATTTCCGCTACCAGTTCTCCAGAACTGGTCAGAACCTGCTGAATACCACCTCTGAAACTTACTTGGCGGTAAATTCAATAAAACAGCTCTTATTTTCGGTTAGTATTCAATAGATTCTGCTGCAGATGTGTCCTTCACAAGATGTTTATATCTAATTTATATAATTAGAAAACATTCATGATAAATTTTGAGCAACTTAGTCATTTATATCTTTATCCTTTAGGGTTTTTTCTTCCTGGAGTCAGTGGGATTTATTCCCAAATTAAGTTTGTTTTTGTAGTGCTATGTTTGGCCTCCATCATTCAGCTGCCTTTGTACTTTTTAATATCATTTATTCCATGCTTTTCCTTTTAACAAGAAATTGGCTTTTTTCTTTGAAAAGCAGCCAACCTGCTGACAGTAAGCTAATTACTACAAGGTCAGTTAATGATACCGATAAAGCAAAAATTGTGCAATGGTTTGCAGAATCTATAGGTTGATTTCTACAGAATCCATGTTCTTAGTTTTTCTTAGTTAACCATTTTTTTAAAAAAATTAATCACATTTAAAAAGGATCACTAAGCAATCATGTTAAGGAAGTAAAACCTTTCAAGATATACTTGGATTTCTCTCTGTTTCCTGATATTGAGCATGTAATTTTGTAGTAATTCAATGAAATTTCAGACAATAGAACTACAATATATATCCAGCCTGTTTAGAGTATAACACCTTGATGATCTTTAAAAGGATTTTTTTCTTTTGCTCTTGCTGTTTCTTCATTAATTTTTTCTTTTGCCATTTCTTCATATTAATTCAGGCATGACTTTTGCTCATCTCCTGTGAAAATAACAGAATTTTATTTTTAAAGATCTTGACTGCAGACAAGATAAATACTATTCTTACAGATAAATATATAGTGCATAATAATAAATTTGACTTTACATCAGTTATAACAGCTGTATTTTTCTAAAATCCGGGGAAGAAACTTTCCTATGATTTCCTCATCACACTGACTAATTACCTTGATCTTTTAAAAAAAAATCAACTGTGCCATAAGATATTAATTGATGCTTAACAGCCAAAATATCAAACAACCTTGGTTTGAATTCTCTTGAGTCTTGGTAGAGTCAACATTACATTTATTGGAATATATTTAAGTAGCTGAACTGTTAAAAATGAAGCTGAAAACATTAGAATGGAAATTTAGAACAAAAAAAGGCCCTTTTCCCCATTTCCAAATGGAGGAAAACATTGTGTTTGCTATGTATCACACAGCACACAGGGGTGTCAAACTTGCGGCTCATGGGCTAGATGCATCACGTGCTGGCCATGTCCACCCCCAGTTTAGCAAAGGAGGGAAAAGTTGCAGTATGTCATGTGATGACAATGTGACACCCCTGGCCTACTGGATCCCAAGGAGTGTGCTATTCACTTGAACAACACCTCACCTCTTCACATAGTTTGGCAGCTGATGTGTCTATTTTATATATGGATTTCCCTCTTTGGCAAGTAGAAAGATTTGGATATTTCCATTCAAGACTTTCCTAAAAGAAAATGAAGTAAACCCATAAACATCCTTCCTGCTTTTCATTGAAATCTGCCAATGCACTGCATTCACCCTGCACAATAAGTCATAAACAAGTTATGCAACTTAGGTCAGGGGGAGAGAGGCAATTGGGCTGGTATTCCAGCTTGGCTTTTTATGTCATGGAAACATCTGTAATCAAAGCCTTTGTTTATTTTATTACAAAATGTAATGTATAAAGTGTTCCCTCTTTGAAAGGAGAAACTAGATCTTGAAAGATATTCCGCTAAGTTTCAGAACTGGAGAACAGCGTAAATAAAACAGGCCTATTATTGACAGAGACAGACTCTTTTTGAAGAACAAATTTTATTGTACTGACACAACTTGGCTTTATTGGAGCTTGGCTCTATATTAGAGCATAATCTGAAGGATCGTGAAGCAACAACTTTTCTAACAATGGTGTGTGCTTTTAGTGATTATACTATAATCTATTGTAGAATAAGTGAAAATCGTCTCGAATTCCTCTTCCAGCCTGGAGATCCAGGAACAACAGAATCTCAGAGTGTCCATTTCTGAGTTTCTGCAAACTACAAATGATAAAATAGGAGAGACCAGCATTTCCCAATCATATTATCAGTTCATCTAAATATAACATTATTCAATACACAGAATACACAGGATATAACAAACTTAGTGATTCAAAGCAGCTTTGGTTGTTATCATTAAATATCCTCCATTTGTTTCCCCTCATGATTTTTTTCTTAATGAACCTGGCAACTTTCATGTAAAGAATGTATAATCTCGAGATGTCTTAAATGCTCCAAGCTGCTCAGATGTCACTTTCTGCCTTTATTTTTCAATTTCAAAGACGACGTGGTCACTGATTATTATTATTATTATTATTTTCTTTAGCTGTGCCTCCTAAATTGAAGGAGATGAAAAGTCAAGAATCTGCTGTGGGTCAGACACTAGTTTTGAGATGTGAAGCCAGTACTGAGCACCTCTCTCTCAAATTCAAATGGTTAAAGAATGGAAAAGAAATAACAAAAAGAAACAGACCAGAAAATGTCAAGATTAAGAGCCCCAAAAAACAAAAGTAAGTATATAACAGTGATCTAAAAAGCAGAGAATTGTTTATTGTGATGCAAATATCAACTGTATTAATCATCTCAGATGCCCAAAATGTGTTATTCTGTTTGGAAAGAAATAATTAATAGAAATAGATTATTATTTTATTTTAACTTCGTTATTTTATGCTGCTGTTATATCTTACTTCATAAAAAGTTAAATAGAAGTTATTTGTAATTATTAAGCTAGTTCTATAGGCCAAATTTTTTTTTTACAGCAAACGTATTTCTAACCTTTCAGTGGTAGTGGAATAATCCAAACTGTACACGAAAGTATACATTTATTAAATTGGTTTGCACCCACTGTGCTAGACACATTCACAGTCTAATGATCATTGTGAGAGACAAAAACACCCTTACTTTGCTAGGTAGGTATTGTTATGTTTCAGGAAAAAAATAGCTGCAGTTTCCTCTCATTCTCGCTTAGAAAACTCATGGACCTGTTGCATGACAATCAGAATCAATATATTTTTAATGATCCCGTTAGAATGTGAATATAAAGTGAATATAATTTTTCATTGATCTGACTAGATTGTTTTTTAATCTTTAATATTTGTGCAATCAGTATAATACCTTGATTGGTTTGGGATACATTTAAACTCCCTATTCTTAGTTTAATCTGCCTCGAAGAATAGTTATGAAGCTAAAATTTTAGGATGAATTAAAAAACATAACATGAACATTTTGATGAGTTTTAGTCCATTTCCTCTGAGGGAGCGCAATTGAACCAAATATCAAGACACAAGTATCTTTCATGCTGCTGATTTTATCATATATATTTTGTCATATATATATAAAGGAAGATGAAGCAGAGTTTTTATTAGTTCATTTCAAACAATGAGTGTCTGGAAAGCTTATTATGCTTATTCTCATAGCTGCAATTTTCAATCCCAAATAGCAGCCAAAATCAATGAAAACACTTAATTTTTTTGTTAAACTGAAGTTCTTTTTTCTCCTTGTGTGTCTTATATTAAATATTAGAATACTAAATTGCCATCATCTCTCACTGTATTAAATGCAGTGAAGGATGACTTAGGAAGTCAGCTGGGTTTAAATTGAACATGATTGATTGAAGCAGTAGAATTGTTAAGGCCGTGCAACAGGCAGAAAAAGGCTTTTTCTCCATGTTCATTTCATGCAAAGCTCAAAGAGGTTGAAGTATTGTAGGAAAATAACAGATGGATCCGGATTACCTTGGACCCAGGTTTGTGTGCAACATTATATATTTTGTATGTAATATGGTCCCTGATACATTGTGAGGCATCCTTTAACAAATGAATCTATTTGGGCGGATTTATTGAATATGCATTCATGAAAATTATTAGACGATGCTACTTTTCAGTAGTAACTAACATGGTTGTGAAGTTGAGCTTGAAAGTTTGTAGAAAATTCAAGATGGACTCTGAGAATTCAAGAGACAAGCTATGAAATTTTTCGGGTAAACAGATCTTATCTTGGATAAAATACTTGGATAAAATATTGCTTATTCTCATAGCTACAGACACTGAATGAATTTTGTTAAATTAGTAGATGTATTTTATACGGATTTATATTTTTAAAAGCATAGCCTATCAATATCATGGTCATAGTTTGAGATTAGATTTTATATCAGCTGACGATGTACAGCTAGCCCTCGATTTACAACCACAATTGAGCCAAATTTCTGTTGCTAAGTGAGATAGTTAAGTGAATTTTGCCCCATTTTATGATCTTTCTTGCCACAGTTGTTAAGTGAATTACTGCAGTTGTTAAGTTAGTAACACAGTTGTTAAGGGAATCTGGCTTCCTCATTGAATTTACTTGTCATAAAGTTATAAAAGGCAATCACATGGCTCTGGACCACTTACCATAGTTGTAACCATGAAAAACAATCAAAAATCACTTTTTGCAGTGCCAATGTAAGTTTGAAAGGTCAATAAATGAACTGTTGTATGTTGAGGACTACCTGTATATAATACAAAGAAGGATTATGATTTCTACACCTAGAGCTTCTGCTTAGATCATGTGTATTGGAAAATAGAAATTACCTCAGAACATGTGGTTGTGGTTGTAATCCTGCTTTGAATGGAGTTTTGCTCTTTCTTTCCCTTGACCTTTCCTATCCCTTTCTTGAACAATTTTCTGGATGAACTGTTTGTGGTCAGCACACAAATTCTGGTTACTGAGAGAATGTCTGGATGACAGAATTTGCTTGTGCTTCAGCCTAATCCACTTTAGCCAGAAATAGCTTTGAGTTTGGATCATACTGTTATGTAGGCCTGAGAAAAACAATTACAGAATTCCAAAATACAAATTAGTTTTATAAATACCTTAAAAGCCCAAAGTTCCCTTTGCCAGACCAGATCACCTCATGTGTGCAGCTCCAGTGTGATATATTTACAAGTTTGCAAGTGAAAGGATAAATATCTTCCTTTCTATTTGGATGTTTTGTGATACTTTTAACACAATTTTCTATTTGCAAGATACATGTAATGGTTATATTAAGTTATTCCCTGCCAGAACTGAGAGCTCCTGTTAGATCAGTACAGCTATTTTTAGGGGAAGGGGGCATGAAGTAATAGGCTAATTATTCTGCAAACATTATCATATATGTAAAGAGGATGCAAAATTTGCTGAGTTTATTTTGAGACTTTATTTTAAAATATATGATCAACAACAGCAGAAAGATCTCAATCATATCACAGTTATACTAATATTTAGATTTTGCCTTAATTACAATCTTAAAAAGAGTGAAATAGAAGCTGTTAGATTTATCAGGAAAAAATAACCGTAAGTTTTATAATGAATGCATTGAAATTCTGTTCCCATCTTTATAGCTTGAAATGAATACACTTTGAGAACCACCTGAATATAAAGGTTTTGTACATTTACATATGATTTAAATTAAGCATACTTTGGTATATCTTAGTATAATTCATATTGAATTGAGTAAAGATTATTTTTTAAAAATAAAAAGGCAGTTTTTAAAGCAATTATCAGTAATGTTAGGGGAGATGGCAATAAATACATTTATGTGGTTGGTGCACCTATCCAATCCATCTTGACTTCATCCCTTCATTTCTCCCTCCTAAGCTGGTCTTATTTTTATTTATGATCTAGCTTCTATAACTGCTATGCAAAGCTGGAAGCTTTGCTCACTATCATACTACATTTAAGATCAGTGTCAGGCAAACTTTTTGTACTGAAAGCCTATCATACATAAAATGCATGCCACTGTTAAGGATCTTCCAAATTCACAAGTTTTTGTGCCACTCATGGCCTTCCACAAAACATACATTAAACAGAATGCAACTAACCCTCCTTCTAATGCACCAAAATGCTGTCTAAGATTACCAAGAGGGAAGAGATAACACCTTCAACAAAATTACTCCATTGTAGACATCCACTAATTTTAATATTTTATTATTGAAGTATGCTCATCATACTTATATGCAGCCTAAAGACATTTTGTAAAATATAATTAAATGATAAATCTTGTCTCTGACACATGGCAATTCTTCCAAGCTGAGCTCATTATTGTTTCATGCCTAAAGACAAAATCTTTCCAGACTAAACTATGTACATTTGTAACATACTCTGTGAACTAATAGGAACATGTTGTCTTCACCGTCTTTCTCTCACACATACTATCTGATCTTAGTCTGCTGAAGTTCACCCTTCTTCCTAGGAATCCATCTCCTCACTACCTTACACTACACCTTACACCATGGCAAATTCTTGATCTTATTTTTAAAATATATAAAAATAATATACTAATAAAATCAGATGGAGCACAAAGCCTGCCCTGGCAGTGACATTAAGGAATATATCTATGTTTGCTATTAGATAAAAGCAGTTTTAGTATTTTGGTCTAATACTTAAAAATGCACTATGCTACTATTATTTCAGTGCTTTCATATTACACAATTTATTGCATATTTTCATTACTTGATCTTCATCATTATTTTGTAAAGTAAAATAAGCTGAGGTTTAGTAACTGGCCCAATTCAGGCAGCTTGTATTTGTTATAAAATCATTTATAAATCATTTATAAAATCATCTTGTCTTCATAAGTTAAGGAGAGCAGTTTAGTTTATCTTTGGGCTACTTATACATTAGAGAAAGGTATACCTAATACAATTTTAAGAAATGGATAGAAATTTATGTAGATTCGATGTGAAGTTTAATCTCTTCCTCATGCATGATTAGTGTTTGAAAATGAAACCTGGGATTTCTGGAAGACTATCCATAGGAATCATGTTTTTATTCACTGCATGGAAATTAATTTGGTGACTTTCAGGCTGAAATGTAAAACTCATGCATCAGTTATAAAGCATATTTTGTAACTGTGAATAAGAAACCCACAACTTCATGAATTTGCTGTGGATATTTATGAGATAGCTGCCAATTCATTGTGTATGACCAATGGCTTCACAATATTAGAAGGTATTTATTATTAAAATATTTTATAAAATTGGAGTTATCATGTGATTCATATAAGAATACCTATAAGAGTCCTTTTTATTGTTTTCTAGAATTGGGCCGTGACTTCTAGAATATTTTTTTTATTTTAGCATTATTTTTCCTTGGTAATTTTGTACTCTACAGCATTAAGGTAAAATATTTTGTCAGTTCACAATCCCATTCACTTCCCCCATTCTTTCTTGTTTGAGAATCCCTAGGAACTTCTCTAGATATTGGTTCATTATAGTGGGGAAGAGAGTTTTTTTTCTGTTTGGGTCTGGGCATTGGCAGGACAACTCCTTATCAGTACCTTGGAGAGCTCACTACAAGAGTTTACAGGAAACCTGTTGTTTCACAACTCACTAATGGTCATCTGAGGTTTAACAATTTGAACACTTGGCAACTGGCATTTATTTACAACAGGTCATGTGTTCACCACTTGCAATCTTCTCAGCTGAGTTCTAACAAGAAAAGTCAATGGGGAAAGCCAAGGTTCACTAAACTGCCTGATTCACTTAAAAACTGAAGTCATTCCCTTAGCAAACAAGGCAAAAACAGCTGCCTTGCTTACCAATGGAAATTCTGGTCCCAGTTGTGGTTGTAAGTTAAGGACTGTCTGTAATAGCTTTTAGGTAATGGAAATTCCAACTAGGTTTCTTTGTGAGTGCTTGATTACTTTAGCAATAACAATAGCAATAGCACTTAGACTTATATACCACTTTATAGTGCTTTGCAGCCCTCTCTAAGCAGTTTCCAGAATCAGTCTATTGCCCCCAACAATTTGGGTCCTCATTTTGAGTCAACCTTGAGCCTGGTGAGATTTGAACAGCCAAATTGCAGTCAGCCAGCAGTCAGCCGAAGTAGCCTGCAGCACTGCACTCTAACCATTGTGCCACCATTGCTCACAGTTAAAAATAAAGATTTGAAGATTTCAAAGTATGCTGCAAAGGAATGGGTTTCCCATGGCCTGTCCTGAGCAGCCTCTTCAACTGAAATCACTTCCAAAGCTGGAGAAACTTTTGTTTTAGAATCTTCATTTTCTATAGAAGGATGTATGTTTTAGTCTGGAATCTATGTTGGGTTTGCATCTGTTTTCTTGTATAATTTCTTTAAAAATTCCTCTGTACAAGATAAAACTTTTAAGAGTCAGTCTGGTGTAGTGATTAAAGCACCAGTCTAGAAAGTGGGAGACCGTAAATTCTAGCTTCTGCTTAGCTATGAAACTACCTGGTAACATTGGCCCTATCACTATCCTAGGAGGAGGCAATGCCAAACCTTTTCCA
Source organism: Pseudonaja textilis (assembly GCF_049901715.1). Lineage (NCBI taxonomy): Eukaryota > Metazoa > Chordata > Lepidosauria > Squamata > Elapidae > Pseudonaja > Pseudonaja textilis. The sequence continues at coordinate 169,671,061 of NC_141991.1, read as the reverse complement.
AAAGACCTTGCTAAGAAAATTGTAATAACTAATCCAGACAGTTGCCAGAAGTCAAACACTGACTCAAGGTACCTCTTCACCTCCCCCCCACCAAATGAGGGAAGGATTGAATTTTATGTCTCCCATGAATGATGTTCCAGATATGTACAAGAAGAACTTTGGGCTTTTGTAGCAGACTATTGTCTTCATATGTTTTGCCCAGAAGCTTAGATTTTTTAAAAAAGAAAAATTTATCTGTGTTACTTAGCTGATCCATGCAGATCTATAATTTAATTCTCTGACAATGAATGACTACACTTTAATGTTTACTATTAAGGTTGAAAAGGAGTGCTTAGTTTTATTTTTTAATAAAATTTGGTTTATCTCTGATATTACCTCCCAAGGAGGGGAGGAAGAGCTGAATATGATGAACAGTTGAGGCAGCTAGGTATGTCTAGCCCAAGGGTCTTCAAACTTGACATGTTTAAGACTTGTGGACTTCAACTCCCAGAATTCCTGAGCTAACATGACTGGAGGAGGAATTCTTGGAGTTGAAATCCAGAAGTCTTAAAGCTGTCCAGTTTGAAGACCCCTGGTCTAGCCCTTTTGGACCTCAGGGATCACCAAACTCATAATTTTAAATCCCATGGACCAGAGACCCTGGGAAAATCCCCCCAAAAAAGTCTGCAGGAAAATTCCCCACCCTGTTTTCCTACCTATCGATCATTCTTTATTTGGGATCACAGGATACCGTCCCCAACTCCATTTTCGGGGGGGAGAGAGAGACTTTTGGCTTCATGCAAGGAAAGCAGCAGAAGCAGCAGAAGTCTTTCTTTCTCTCCTGCAAACTCCACCAGAAATCAGCCTTTGTGAGACTTGTGCTGCCACAGCCTCTTGGAGCAGGATGCCTTGCAGGGTCCCAAAGATTCATTTCTGGCAGAGTTTGGGGGAGAGAAAGAAAAACTTCTGCTGTTTTCCCTGTGTGCAGCCAAAAGCAGAAGAAAGAAGCAGAAAGAAACAGCCCAGTGGCCAGGTGAGGTACGTGGGGTGAGTGAGGCAGGTCCTCCCCCTCTGCCCTTTCCCCTGTCCCCTCACTACCTCGTGTTGTTTGCAATGCAAGTGATGCAAGCCTTGTATTCCCGTGGGCCATGTGGGCAACACAACTTTGTGTTCCCATGCAGCTGGATTAATTGCTTTGGGGGATGCTTTGGGGGTGTCATTTCTCTGCGGACCACCAATTTTTTCTCGTGGACCATTAGTGGTCCCTGGCCCACTGGTTGGCAACCACGGGTCTATCCTAATGAAGAGAAGAATTAGAGACAATAAGTAATGGGTGAAAGCTTGCTTAAGAGAGATCCAACCTAGAAGTAAAGAGAAATTTTCTGACAGTGAGAACAGTTAATCAATGGAATAATTTGCCTCTCAGAGTTGTGGGTGTGCCAACACTGAAGGTTTTCAAAAACAGACTGGATAACCTTTTGACTGGGATATATAAGGTCCCTTCCTTGAGCAAGCGGTTGGACTACAAGACCTCCAAGGCCCCTCCCAGCCCTATGATTCTATGTTATACCAATCTTATATTAAGTTCATGTTTCTATACTATATAGCTAGGTGTTGTCTTACTAGATTAAATTTATTTCCATGCGGCCCTTTTAATCACAAGAACGGCAGCATAGATTTCAGGGCCACAGTCTCTCATATTCTGGGTTAAGAGATAAGGCACCAGCTGGAAGATAGAAGTTATTAAAGCACTACCTAAAGTAGGATCTGAGGCTAAGATGTGGGGGTGGTTTGAGACCTCTAGCCTTATATCCTATGTTCTCATTCATCCTCTATTTACAGGGATATACAATGTTTGCAAGTTACTAGAAAGATCAGACAGTACTGAGCAATGATAATAAAAGTGCTGTAATCTGTAACTCATCATGGTAGTATCTACTTCAACATGAAATCCTAACATTAAAACCCCAAATTAAGCCTCATGCAATTCTGCTGCTTTTAAGGAAGAAGTTGAAGAGTTAAATTATTGTACTTAAAACTGTCATACAGAATTTGGCAGTAGTTAGAAATCTTAACTGATCCAAACGAAGTTAAGCAGCGTTGGCCATCATTAGTAGCTGGATGAGATACTGCCAAATCCTCTCAGGGTTACAGTCTAAGCTGGGAGATTAAAACAACAACAACAGAAGAAGGAATTGCAATCCATATCTGTACTATTGCCAAGATAAATATGTAAATGCATCCATAAAGGCATAGGAGGGTGTGAGCTTCAAACCGAGTTTATCTCTTACTGTTAAGATTGTTTTATTTTTTTAAAAAATAGAACCTAGATGTTTGGGTATTTTTATTATTTGAAGCCATTTTTCTTTACCCAGCCAAGAAGGCTCTTGGAGTTACTTATAAAGTTTAATAATGGGAAGTTTTGTGCTCATATAGTCACATTAAAAGAAGATAAGCAAAAAGAACACAATTGAATCAGAGGAGGAAAAACCAAATCGCTTTCTAGTTCTAACTTCTAATGAAAGGTTTAAACAAGCAATTGAAAGTTAATTTCAAGTTAAAGACAATAGGTTATCCTTTTGTTGTACAGGTAAACCTCACTTTTTAACATGATGACCAACAAATGAGCCTGGAATGTTGGGTATAAGACATTGTGGTCCTTAAGCCTGACCGGACTCGATTTTACAACTGTAAATTTTTACGGCTTGATTTTTAACACAGTCGTAAAGTGAATCACTGTGGTCATGAAGTGAATTATTTGGTTGTTAAGCAAACCACATGGATGTTAAGGAAACCCTTTCTCCTGATTGGATGCTTTTTGCTGGAAACTGGCTAAAAATGGCACAAATGACATTGTGATGTTATTGTGGGACATTGCAACCAGTTGTAAATGTGAGTTGAAATGTGCCAAGCACTGAACTGTGATCATATAACTCCAGATGTGTCTGTGTGGCAGTTATAACTTTGAGGATGGATTGTAAGAAACCTGGTGGGGGTGGTGTTTCTGTCATATGGTCATTAAGTAAGGAGTACCTATACTACCAAATCTATAATAGGAAAATGTGTATTACGTATTACAGGTAGTCCTTGACTTTTTACCACAATTGAGCCCAAAATTTATGTCGCTAAGTGAGAAATCTGTTGAGTGAGTTTTGCCCCATTTTATGACCTTTCTAGCCACAGTTGTTAAGTGAATCACTGCATTTGTTAAATGAGTAACATGGTTGTTAAATGAATCTGGCTTCCCCATTGATTTTGCTTGTCAGAAGGTCACAAAAGTTGATCACGTGACCCTGAAGCACTGCAACCATCATAAATATGAGTCAATTGCCAAGCGATCTGCATGTAAATCACATGATCGTGGGGATGCTGCAGCAGTCAAATGTTTGAAAAATGGTCATAAGTAACATTTTTCAGTGCTGTTGTAATTTTGAACATCACAAAGTGAATGGTTGTAACTCAGGGACCACCTGTAATTTACAATATGTCATTTGTCTTACGAACGTGGTTCCTCTCTGCACCTCCAGTAAAGGAGGAACAAATCTAAAAGGTATTTTTCAATGATGCATAAAATGATTTCATATGTATTCAACTTTCTTTCCTTAGAACATTCTCAGAACTCCGCATTACTAAAGCTTCGTTGGATGATGCTGGGGAATATACATGTAAAGCAAGCAACAGATTTGGTGATGACAGCACTAAAGCTGAAGTAACTATTGCAGACACCAGTGGTAAGATGTGGTTCATTCTTACCTAGAATTGTTGCAAATAGAATGACTTGTTATAAAAATTAATATTTTTAAAAATCCTTTAATATATCTACTTAAGGATATAAAACTCAGACTAAACCGAAGTGAAAATATTTTGCTTTATCATTTAATGGATAATATAAAGGCCAAATGTAGGTAGAATTTCTAAATGGTAGGACACAATATTAGAAAGAAAACTTAATAATATTTACGCTGAGAAGTTCTTTCAAGTTATTTGAATATATTCTGACACATTTTCAAGTGTAGCTATGAAAACAATACATTTCTATAGGAAGTGATCATATTTATTTTATTACTCAGATAAGTAAATAAAACTCTTTATCTGTTTTGGCTTAAGTGCAAGCATAGTATAAGAGACCTTAAAATGTGTATCTTCTACTACAGCCACACGTGCCTCATTGTTTCTCTAGTCAGCAAAACAGGGAAGAGATTCGCCTTTTGTGCACATGGGAACTGCTCCAGTTTACTATCTTCATTAGAGAAATTACAGCAATAGATTTATATGCAATACATATGGAGTTGTTAAATGCATTTATTCCTCTCGAGTCCTGTAATTTAGATTTGTAATTTTAAGGTGCAGAAAACAGAAAAGTAAAAAATAGTTTGTGGTCAATGAAAAAAGATACCAATATGTTTTAACTGGTATGTTCAGCTGCGTTTTTCACAGCAAATACGCAAATTGCTGTTTACTCCATCAGCATGTATATAATCTTTGTAACAGAAAGTCCTGGTTATGAGCCACCAGATGATTATATAGTTTGCCATTTTGTTTCCTAAGGTAGCAAAACTCAGATACTTTTCTATTTGCCATTAGATAAAAAACAAAACAAAATGGAAATGTATTGTGTTGGTCTACTTTAAATTCTTAATCTATTGAATGTTCCAGATTTTCAAACATTATGCTAAAAAGTGAAATGCAACATTTATTTGCAGGTTATATATTTATAGAGGCATATATTTAATTGGACATTGTAATGTTGGTATTAGAATCTTTTACTTTGATAATGTTACTTGTTCTGCATTCTCTCGACAGTTTATGGTGCAAGCTTTATGTTAAAACAATATTATTAATATTTAAAAATTAAGGGATTCTAGAGGACTATGTGAATCTTTACAAAGTGATTTGAGGCCAAAATGCCCATAAATAGTAATGGGAGAAACATCCCACAACTAAAATGCCACTATAATTTAAGCTTTGTCTTAGGAATTATTTATATTTGGACAATATATACAGAGAAGGATCATTTAAGTTTCAAATGTCAAAACTGCACTTTGCATGAAATAAGAGATATTCTAGAAACCAATTAAGACAGCAAAGCATTGGTATATTATATCCAGATCATCTATTCTCAATTCTAGCAAGTCATTTTTAAATTATGTAGAACTTTGGAGGCCATTTCCATGTGTGACACATTCCACAAAAATTCAGCCTGGGATTTTCAGAACACAAATAAACTGAGGATAAATTTTTTTCTGTATTATCCTGAATTGACAAAAACTGTTCCAAGCCACTTGACACTCTGCGACAAGAATTGCAGTCGATGAGCCCCTCTCTGTGTTCCTTTACAAAAAATACAAACTCAGCTAATAAATAAGAACTGCGTTGGCACAATTGTTAGAATGCAGTATTGCAGTCTGACTCTGCCTACCCTGGAGTTCGAGTTTCAAAATATTTCCCTAAAGAAAAAAGAATTATTAGCTTTAGGAAATCATTATCATTTTCATCATTGTAGCCATTGTCTATCCACTGCAGGATGAAGGCCTCTTCTGCATGTTTCCAACCATTATGGTCCTAAGCATTCTTTTGCCAACTGGGCGCATAATACTTGCTGATGTTGTTGATCCATCTTGTTTTCAATCTCTTTTGTGGATGCTTTTTATCAAGTGGGATCCTTGGGCAACTTGCCATCAGTGCTTCTTGCTAGGTGACCAGCCCATTTCCATTTCAATTCTTTTATTCTCTTGATAATATCATATACTTTTGTTCATTCTCTAATCCATGTGTAGGTCTTTCTATCTTGTCTTGTGATGCTGAACTTGTATCTATTATGTATATATATATTAGGAAATACATTTTAGAATAATAATTAGGGTAGCCTTATTCAAAACTAAGTATTAAGATGTATGAAAAATTGACAGTTATGTAAAGAACAAAATTACATGAAAAAAACATTACCAGTAAATTCTACTGTTACAATAGTGTTATATTGAAATACTAATTTATGAATATTGAAGTAATGGATTAAACAGGTATTTCTTTTCCCTGTAACTGACCTAGTTCCCATACATAAATGAATTGGTTGCCATAAATCTGCATAGTTTCACACTTGAAATGGCTTTAGCAGTTTGAAGTGATATCCCAGACTCAGGACTCAGCCAGACTACAAGGATAAAGTAATGACTCAGATAAATGGACACATGTTTGTGCACCTAAGGATATTCCTGTTCTCTCTTCCAACTAAAAGAATGGAGAAAAGATCACAAAAAGTATGAGAATTCTTACTGCAAGCCCTAAGTACATGATATAAAATTCCAACCGATTGATTAGTGATGCTCTGCAATCTCAGTGGAGCATTTGCAGTATTTAATGGCTCTGCTCCAAGTGAAGATGACAGCAGAAGCTGGTGATTTGTTTTGTAGTATGCTAAGTTTCCACTTAATTTCTTTTATAATTAAAAAAATATTTAGAAAATATTGAGTGGAAGAAGCACCCCAATGTGCACCATTGAAAATGTTAACCTACAAAAGAGGGTACCATATTGTCTGCCCTGATATAAAGGCATATCTATTGCATTATTGTTTGCCATAGCAATGTGTATTTTTAATTTTTTAAAATTTTATTTAGAATTTGTTTTATTTATTTATTTGATTTGTCAATTGTTTACAAGATAATAGGTATAAGTATATACATAGTTATGAATACATGAAATGAGTACATATAAGAAAAATAAAAGAAACAATAGGACAGGGACAGTACGCACATTGGTGTGCTTATGCATGTCCCCTACAGACCTCTTAGGAAAGGGGTGAGGTCAATAGTAGACAGTCTAAGGTTAAAGTTTTGGGGGTTTGAGGAAGAAACTACAGAGTCAGGTAGAGTATTCCAGACATTGACCACTCTGTTGCTGAAGTCATATTTCCTGCAATCAAGTTTGGTGCGGTTAACCTTGAGTTTGTATCTATTGTGTGCTCTTGTGTTGTTATGGTTGAAGCTGAAGTATTCATTGACAGGTAGGACATTGCAATGTATGATTTATATACCATACTTAGATCAGACCATACTTAGAAGACGGCGTAATTCAAGGTTTTCTAGGTCTAGAATTTCAAGTCTGGTGGCATAAGGTATTCTACAATGAGTAGAGGAGTGGAGAACTCTTCTTGTGAAATATTTCTGGACTTTCTCAATTGTGTTAATATCAGATACGTAATGTGGGTTCCAGACTGATGAGCTGTATTCGAGTATTGGTCTAGCAAATGTTTTGTATGCTCTAGTTAGTAGTGTGATATTACCAGAAAAAAAGCTACGTAGGATTAGGTTAACGACTCTTAATGCCTTTTTGGCTATGTAGTTATAGTGGGCTCAAGCACTTAGATCATTAGAGATGAGTATTCCAAGGTCCTTTACAGAGCTTGGATCATCAACAAGATCTTGACTATTCAGCTTGTATTTTATTTTTTTTTATTTTTTTGCCAGTATGTAAGTCAGAGCATTTATTTGTTGAGATTTGAAGTTGCCATTTGTTTGACCATTCTGATACATAGTCAAGATCTTTTTGAAGAGTAGCAGTATTGTCTGTGGTATTGAACAGCTTTACATCATCAGCGAAAAGAATGCAGTTGCTCTTAATATGATCACAGAGGTCATTTATGTAGAGTATGAAGAGAGTTGGTCCTAGAACACTGCCTTGGGGGACACCACTATTGACAGGTACAGAATTTGATAAGACACTCCCAATTTTGACCATTTGTTGTCTGTTTGACAGGAATGCTTCTATCCAGTTATGCAGTTGTCCAGAGATACCATAAGATTTTAGTTTTAGGAGTAGTTTGTCATGTACCACTGAATCAAAGGCTTTACAGAAGTCTATGTAGATTGCATCTATTGCTTTGCCCTGATCGAGTTGTGTAGTCCATATGTTTTTGCAGTGTAAGAGTTGCAGATTGCAGGATAGTTTTTTCCTGAAACCAAATTGTTTATTGGAGAGTAGCTTGTTTTTCTCTAGGTGGAGGATAATGGATTGTTCTTAATACTGTTCTGTTTTGCACCATTAGCATGGATAGCTTCTGCTAGTTGTATCCTTCAACATCTTATCAGGCATTTTAAAGATTTTATACAATGGTTTTAAAATAATTCTAAATATATGAGCAAAGAAATAATTGGCATTATATTCACAACATTTTAAAGATCAGCATGTGTATGAAGAAAATAGCAAAAAAAAAAAAAAAATCAAATGAGATTATTTTGTTGCAATCCCCAGTTATTCATCAGTTATCTACCTTAAATGTAACTGCTCACCTCAAGTGAAAACTCTCAAAATAGCTATCATGAACCAAATATTTATCTTGGATTCTTTTGTAAGTGGCCAAGTGAGGCAGCTTTCAAAGCAACTATGCAAGACCCTCCCCTTTCACAGAACAGTTCATCCCATATATCTAACTCTCTTCCATCTTGGCTCTTTAAGAAAGATTGGAGGATGTAGACATTTATGATGTTATATAGTGCATTTACTAGATTGATGCTATGTTTTAGCATTTTGTAAGCTGCTCAGAGCCTATGTGGGTTTTTTTTTTTCCGGGTGGGACCAGTCTATTAGGACAACCTGGTCTACCCCAGTTATAGAATGGAGCATACTGCTTCTGCTTTCCCCTTTCAGCTCATAAGTTCAACTCAGAGCCTATGGGAACTGAGCAACATCAAACACTAAATAGCATGGCTGATGTTACTAAGTTTGATAATGGAACCTCAGCCAGAAAACCACCAAGCTCAGAGAGCACCAAGGACTCATCATTTCAACCCCGAGTTACAAACATTCTCTTCCATCAAAAGACTAAATAACATTTTGCCTTCATTATAACTGGCATGGTTTTAGAAATCGAATAGCTTTCTCATATTCAGATGGTAAGAAAAGAGTCATTGTTTCCAACATAGTAACAGTAAAACTCTCCCAATTATTCCATACATATACGAATAAAATAAAAGCATTAGGCTGACCAAGAACCACCAGCATGGCCTTCTGGCATCAGCCTTCAAAGAAATACCAAAACTACCATAAAAAGGCCTCCATCCGAAGAAGGAAATGGAAAACTATAAACCCAGAGGTGGGCAAATCTCTGTTAAGGGTTTTAGCAGAAGAATAAGGACAAAATTATCTTGTCAAATTCTGACTGTCCAACCCTGATGTCACAGCAAAATAGATCTGGATAATCCACTTAATATAGAAACACACAGTCGGTAAACAGTCACTTAATTTTAGCCAACAGCATGCTGCAGCTGCCAAAAAAGCCAATGCAGTCCTACACTGAATTAATAAAAGGATTAACAAGTAATCAGTGGAACGGCTTGCCTCCAGAGATTGTGGATGCTCCAACACTGGAGATTTTTAAGAAGAGATTGGACAATCACTTGTCTGAAGTGGTATAAAGTTTCCTGCTTGAGCAAAGGGTTTGGCTAGAAGACCTCCTAGGTCCCTTCCAACTCTTGTTATTCTGTACATTTTCCAATACAGGGTTCAGGGTTCATATTTCAGGTATATGTGAACCAGTTTGGTCTAGTGGTTAAGGCACCAGGCGAGAAAGCAGGAGACTGTGAGTTCAAGTTTCACCTTAGCCATGAAAGTCAGCTACAGTAGAAGCACTTGGGCCAGTCACCCTCTCACTGACACAGGGTAGTTGTTAAGGAAAAATAGGAGGAGGAAGGTGCATTGGATATTTTCCTGAGTTATTAATTAAAAATAATAAAAGTGAAATAAAAAAATAAATTTTAGGCAGTGTTGAGATAATTTCCCATTAGGAGAATGAGCGCATACAGGGAGACGTAGTGAAAGTAATGTTGAATAACACACAAACAGCACACAGATACACTGTACAGTAAATATAGGTTTTTACTTCCAATAAACGTCCAAGCACAGTCCAAGATAAGCAGTCCAAGTCATTCACAGGAAAGGCAGTCAGTGTTCAGTTCAGGGATAATACAAATATCAAAGTCCAGTATCAAAAAACAGTTTAGTAACAGACTTACATCAACGATCAGTAACAGTAATTAGGAGGAACGGCAAAACTCTCCAACAGAAGGAACAGATACTCACTGAGACTAAATTCTGAGGTACTCCTAACAACCCAGCTTTCTGTCTCCATCTTATGGCCATTTGAGAAACCACACCCAAATACAGTTTTTGCATTTTCTTAAAGATACAGTATTAAAGTGTCTATCCTGGTTTATATATTTCCAACCCAAATAGCTATTAGGTGACTTACATTCCTAACAGGCGTGGAAAAAATGCTTGCTTATTTTCAACAGAACAGAATCAGCTTGCATGAAGCATTATAATGATTGACTTTAGTAAGACCTTTGACGAAGTCTCCTATAGTATCTTTATTAACAAAATGGTCAAACACAGGCCTGATAAGTCTACTATTAGATGCAGCCTATAATTGGTTCAGGGATTGTACTCAGATGACAGTTATTAATGGTATTAAATTTACCTTGAGAGATATTTTGAGTGGAATATCACAGGGCTGGGTATTGACCTGACCACTGTTCAACATTGTTATAAATAATATGGGCAAGGCTAGTGAGGAAACACCAAATTTGCAGACAATGCAAAACTATGAGGGATAGCTAATATATGAAAAGAGAGAGGGGGGAAATAAAAAGGAGTTTAGAACAATGGATAGAAACAGAAAGAAATGTAAAGTCATGCATTTAGACAAGAAAACTAAAAAGCATGTAATAAAATGGAGAAAAATTGGCTAAAGGGCAGCACATCTGAGAAGGACTTGGGTGTACTTAATGGATCACAAGGTCAAAGGTCCCAACAATGTTATTGGCAATGCAAAGAATGCTAATAACATATTGAGGAACATTGACAGGAGTATAGAGCTCACATTGTGGAACATTTATATCCTGGTACGTTTGGAGTATTGTATTGAGTTCTACACACCTCCGTTTAAAAAGGATATTGATTCAGTTGAATACTTAATTTCATTTTTTCTAGAGGGTAAGACTAATAGGATGCAATTTCAAGGATATAGATACAGATTAGACCTTAGAAAGTTCTTGATAGTGAGAGGTGTCAATTAAATGAAACAATTATCAGATGGACTAGTTTCTTGTCCTTCAAGTAAAGATTTTCAAACAGAGATTGGACCTATCAGGGATGGTGTAGAGAATTCTGCAATGTGCAGAGGTTGCACTTGATTTCTTAGACGCCTTCCAACTCTATGATTCTGTGATTATATGCCTTTAAGTTGCTATGGCTTTAGCTGAAAACAATAGCATACTCATGCAAGATTAGGTTTTGAATGGGACTTCTCCTTCTCACCCAGTAACCTGGAATTCAGTAGCATTAACTTCATTCCAGAATAATTGTTATAACAATTAAGGAAGCAATTCAAACCCCATTGTGTGTGCTTCCTTTGTAACAACTTTCTCATGCGATGTTGCTCTCTCATGCCCCTTATTTCTTTGTCCCCCTTCAAAATATTTCTACCAACAGACTAGTCATCAAGCCCTACCTTAATAAAATGCATGATACAATCAATTTCATTTTCCTACACAAGTGGCAAGGCATTTCACTCTTGTTCACCATCATAGTGGATCCATCAAATGTGATTGCCTTGTTGTTCTTCTGTGATAGCAATTCCGACACTTATGTTTTGTTAATTTCACTTTTAAAAGGCTGAATACAGATTCATGAACAATTTTCATTAGTCATGTTTTCTTCTCTCATTAATGGTTATATTTTTGACTAAAGGTCTAGTTTTGCTACCTCAGTCAATCTCAAATCATGAAATATTTTAAAAACTAATTACTAAAACGAATCAAATGCCACGTGTATGTATTTTAAGGCTGTCTTTAAATTATTCAAGCATTATTTCCATGTTGCTTTACTCTGAAAATGAAGTTCTCCTTGGGGAAAGTGTAATTGAGGTCAGAAAAGATGTGTGTATCCAGGAGAATGATATAAATAGCAAACAGGAGGAATTGGTTACAAATACTGTATGCAAATTGCTTTTTGGAAACTACTTTTGCCTTCCCCTTCTTGTGTGAGCTTTGTGGAATTTTAAGTGTCTTATGCCCTAATGAAAGGTAACTTACAATATTTCATAAAAGTGAAAACCAACATTTTCAGGTAGGTATGCCAAACATAACATAGAATATTTTATTTAGACTTTTTTAAAAAAATAGGGTTGTTTTTTTTTAAGAAATCCTGCCATACTGTATTTCCTTTTGCTTCTGCCTTTTTCTCTCCAGGTCTATTATTGTACTCAGTGTCATACACATATATACATAGCTGGATGCACACCTGTTTATATTTTATTGGAGATAAATATGACCTTTCCCCAGATATTTCTTTATTTTCAATGAACTTCTGTTACATCTAGTTGAATGCTTCTTACTTTCTTCCAATATTAAGACTTCATAAGTGTGATCATGAATTTGTGTCAATGGACATACACTTAGAAAGTGCATTGTTAGTTTTTCCTAAACTGCTTGGGAGAAAAATACACTGACAGGAAGGCAATAGAAATAATGTCATGATTTCTATCACACCTGATGCCACATATAAACTTTATTTCAATGCCTAAGAAGAACCCTCAGAAACCCATTATGTATAACAGATGCCTGAATTGTTGTTATCTCACTTGTGTAAATTATATTGCAATTTTTCAAGTTGTTTTTGTCACATATTTTTGTTTTTAAATGGTTTGACAGCTTGTTTAGCTTTTACTGTTAAAAAATTAAAACTGCTAATTGTCATTTGAAAATAATAAATGCATTAGAATTCATAAACAGCAAATAACAAGAACCATCCACTACTTGAGTATTTGAACAGACGGGAGCTGTTATGTTTTCAGGAGCCAAACTTATGAGTTTCCAGTATGAACAAAGAACTATTTTTTTCTTTTTTTATCCCTCTTGATTAACTACATCTATGGTCTCCATGGATTGTGCTTAACTTTCAGGCAATGGTTAACTCTTTCAGAATATGTTTATGTTTTCATTTTGATTTTTTTCTGGTCAAAAAATATATGTATATTCCTACTACTTACCATTTGATTTGGAGAAGAAGAAGAAATATGGAGGAATATTTCTTATTTTTGTAGAGGTGTATACATTTTCATTGAAATATTGAAACATTGGGTTTTTTTTTTAGAAATATTCATTACTCTTAATAAAGAGATTAAATAAGACAGTGTGACTCCATATTTTCTAAAGTTTGGCAAATGTTTAGATGGCAACTGCAGTTCCTTCCAGAAATGATACTACCATCTGCCATTTGCTTTTTGGCAAAGCAATAAAACAAGCAGCACACTCTAAGTAATTTCTTCCTGTTTTCTGTTTATCTCATTCCCATTTTCCTGTATGATGATGCCAAAAGCCTCCCCCCCCTCCCAGCTATAAACAAGTACAGTGTGATAATCTTCCTATCTCAGAACTTGGAACACTAGTGATATTAATACAATATTCTAGGTGTGACCTGGGTTTTTTTGGGGGGGTGGGGGTGGGAGGATCACAAATTCCCGAACGAAGAATGTTGAATATCACAGAAGCTTACCCGTTTTGTGATGTTTTGGCTATTCCTAATAAAAGTGCAAGTCAGCTACACCTGGGAGTTCATTAAAATTTAAAATAATCTTATAAGAAACACATATTCGATTAATTAAAGTATCTGCATGGATATTCATATTAGCTCATAACAAATGTTTGAATGATCTCTTCATTTTAAGTGATGGATCATAAATTATATGTAAGGGATTATTAGTTCTCATCTCTCATACTTTCCCATCCACAGTTGATGTCTTTTTCAAAGTATCCCGGAGGAGTTTTTTACAAAAATTGGGGGAGGCGTTCTTACTGTGCTGCCAGATCAAACAAAACAAAACCCTCAGTTATGCTATGTTGCTTTTCTTATAATGCTTATGAATCCTATTTTTGAAAAACTTTCCATTCTTACAATGTATCATATATTGGAAAGGCTGAATAATCTTGAGATATAGATAGGGGACTTTTTTCTTGCATATAATGTTTACGTTGTATACTTTCACGTGTATGAAAGTGTATTAATTGAGAAAAAATCTCTATTAAATATCTAAAGACCTTATGCAGATTTATTTGTATGAATAATATTTAATTTTCATTTATTAACAAATTTTGGTGCTTATTTATACATTGATGCAATTAAGTATTTCAAATATTTTAAATAAATATTTAGAACTGTATGATATTTGAAGGCTATATATGTGTGTGTACACACACACAAACAATTTCACTCCATATTTCTGAGACGGTATAAACTTACCTTTAACAAGTAGACCAAATAAAATTCTCAAACAATCCTAGTCTGGTTTTAAGCTAAAGATCTATGAGAAAGAAAACAAGGTCTGTAGAAGTGTTTGCTTTTGAAAACTTAATTGCTTATCTTCCTCTGAAAGGAAGACTTTACTTTCCTAACAGTTTGGATTGAATGATAATAAAATATCAGGGTTTTTTGTTGTGTTGTTTATGAGTTTTTAAAAAATAATGAAATTTCTGCTTCATTTAATATTTAATAACAAGATTGCTTCTTTAAGAAGCAAAGCACATAGTGCTTCAATTTAATTATGAGATTGTAACTCTACTGAAAGATTTTCCTTAAATTATGATTAAAAAGGATAACCTTTTAAGCTGCTAAGAGTAAAGATATTCTGCTAAGAAGAAATGTAAGGTTGCAATAATGAGAATTTTTCCTTTAAAATTCTTGAAAGATGGTTCCTAAATTGTGTTCTTGAAATCGGCATAGCAATATTCTATACTAGTGACAATTTCATGTCACCTTTAAAGGATGTTCCTCGTGTAGAATACATTGCAATAATGGGCATGGGAATGAGTTAATGTCTCAGGTTAGCTGGTGGTTTAGCCCAAACTGATTAAAAGCATTCCAGGCCATTAAGGCTATTTGAGCACCCATTGAAGATGTACCATGAGTAGTCTCAAGCTATTATCTACTCCCAAACTAATACCTACTCCAACGCAACACCATCCTCAGAGCTCCATTTTGTTGGGATTCTGATTGAACTCCTGCAGACTCTGGTTGAATATAGTAGGCGGGATTCCCAGGAGGGACAGAATGCATTCCAGAGGAAAAAAAGACAGTCAGTTCACATATCTTGGGTGAGAGAAAGAGGATGAAGTGATAATAGATTTTTTGACTATATAGTAGATGTATATAGTATACATAGCATGCTTCAGCTTGGCAAGATTCTGCCTATAGGTATGGAAAGGATTTTTAAAAATCAACATGGAAAAATCATTATCTTGCAAGAATTTCTTGACTTTTGCGCTTGATGGATCCAGAATTTATATATGCCCATCTAAATCTGAGGAAGAGTAATAAAGAATGGTTAAAAACTACTTGATAGCTTCACCAATGGCTTCATACCAACATTAAATAGGAGAAGGCCAATCTGACAATATTCTGTAGCTTAATAATTATGGAACCAACAGAACTTTCCTATTATCAGTTTCTACAACTAATCAAACTGTCCTTTCATTCTTATTTCATTTGAATGCTATATTCTTGTTTCACATTGATGTGTGACACTATAATATCCCTAGAGATATGTCAGTTATACATCAAGACACCCAGGTATCTTACACATGGATAATTCTTAAGTCAACTGAAGCTTTATGTGTGTTCCATATGACTCAGAAGTAGGCAAGAAGTCTCTGAAATCAGATATTAAAGTTACTTTTCACTAGAAAATATTATTTAAATCTGCTGTCATCACCTAAATTATTTTTTCAGTTCTGTAATGCATGGTATGTAAAAGATGATAGATAGATAGATAGATAGATAGATAGATAGATAGATAGATAGACAGACAGACAGACTGACTTTGCTCCACATACCAAATCAGAGACTCATAGAAACCTAGATCTTAGCCTATGTCACCCAAGAGAACTACTTAACTCTTATATCATCTTTTATTATATATAATCTTTTATCATATTATACTTCTAATAATATCATCTTTCAAAATGTTACTATTTCCAAATAATAAAAAATACCAATAATTGAGAATAGCATTGCAATATCCGAGATCACTAGTAATAAATTTTAATTATATTAAAACTTATAACCTTTTTTTTTGCAATATCCGAGATCACTAGTAATAAAATTTAATTATATTAAAACTTATAACCTATTTTTTTCTTGTTTTTCCTGTAATTTCATCAGACCACTATCTTGTACACATGGCAGTTCACTGACACGTGTAGCTGCTTCTGATTCCTGCTTTTGTTTTTTGCAGAACCCACGGGCATGATACCAGTTTTGACAAAAGGAGTAAATGCATCCTCACGTAAGTCAAGTTGAACAACTTGCCTCCCTAATGCTAATTCTATAGATTCAGGTTTTTCCCCTAGCTTTACTCTGCACCGTTATACTTTGGATAGAGTTTAGATCTATCATAGGGGGAAAAAATAAAACTGTATCCTGGATCTATATTTATGAGTTGAATTCTCAACTGGAATTTAGTGCCTTTCTCACCTCTAAAAACGCACTTAAATTATAAATTGTAGTAGCCTATTACAAGTTGCAACTTGCTAGGTATTCATCCTTTCTTTGTCTTCCTTGACAAGATACTTTCTTTTTTTGGCATGAGATATTAATGCCTCTCATTTCCTCTCGTGTTGCATGCATCCTCTTAACAAAATAGCACTATTTAAAAAGAGCTGCTGCTAGATTTAGATCTTTTCCTTATCTAGCTTGTATTGCCTCTGTTCCACATCTTGGATTGTATTTGCCTTTTTAAGCTTCCTTTTCACAGAAATTAGTTTTTGAGAGAGGACCAACATTATTTACAGTGGAGCTACCTACATATGGAGTTTTTAAAACCTACTCTTTACAATGTCTGAAAGACAGTTTTCACTCCGGCAGCTGTCTTATATGCTCATATTGCATGCTGCTGCTTGTTCTATTCATCTGTCACTTTTGTGACACAGCAGAATAATGAATGCTGCATCTCTTTAGCTTTTCTGAGATTCTGTTGTTTAACACTGCTACTTCTGGAGTGGTAGCATTCCGAAACTAGAGCGGAGCATGTGGCCTTCTGAATGCATGTTTTGAAATGTTACTGGATTTTGGCATGTGGCTAGTTTTTGCATTTCATAAAGATCTTCTGTCTTGCCTTTCCTGTGGTTCAGTCTCCCATATCAGACTGAAAATTCAGTCACTCCTGATTTTATTTCTCTTTTCTTCAGCTGTTTATCAGATCTGTACTTCGTCAACTTGTCAAGTTAACTTCATCCATTCAGATTTTTTTTAAAAAATCTATTTGAATTATCATTATAAAAGAAATGTTTGTGGTATCACCCAAGGTCCATTTCAGATGTGCAATTCAATCTGAAAAGGTGATTTCAGTGGATCACTTTTGAATCAAAGCTTTGGATACACATAGTCTAATTATTTAAAATTTATCAACATTAAATGCACCATTAAACTTCTTTCGTTCTTTTGTATTTTGCTCCTAGTACAGATTTTTACAAAAGCAGTGCTGGTCATGAATTCTTTACAGATGTTGTGTCATCTAAACATCTGAATTTTCTTATGAGACTCGGGATAAATAATCTAGTCAGAAATTATATTTATTTCTAGTACTTTCTATCAATATAATAATATAGTAGTCCTTCAGTTCAGTATAGTGATATCTTAGGATATTCTTACAAATGGTTACAAGTATTTTCCTTAATTCTGCTAGTTTTCTGCCAGGAGTAAGGAATGTTTTTAAGATTAATTTTTGCTTTAATGAATTATTCCCAGTGTGATTAGGAGCACATATAATTTCTTCGTAATTCCCTGCTATTCAGAGCTGCTTTTTCAACCATTTTCCTCAAAGAATTTGACCTTCCTAGGAAGACAAAGGTTAAGTTCCGCTTCAAATGGATAAGATTTTTCCATCTCTATTACCATGTTGCTTTCTGTGTATTGCAGAACTCATAGACAAGATTTCTGCCTCTACTGAAGGAACAAATACATCTTCTAGTAAGTATATAGTACTAGCGGTCTTCATAAATCTACAGCATACCTCTATTTGTTTCATATACTGATTCTTGGGTTACAAAACTAATTGCAAAAAGAGTCAGATTTTTTAAACCACCTTCCCCAACTAGTATCTTTCAAATACATTTTTTGCCACTCCCCCATCATCTAAAAAATTGCCATAAAAATATCCATCACATCTTAAGCTAACACCCATTATATCTGGGAGGCACAAAATGTAAAAGGAATTATTTCCATAAAAAGAGAAAGCAATTTGCTTCCTTTCTTAAAAACAAATCTTTTCCCCTTTCTTTTCTAGAAAGGTTTTTTTCCATAGCAGACTGTTTCATTAGGTTTTCTGCCAATACTTTTAAGCAGATTTGGAAGCAGTAGTTATTAATGTTTCTGACTCCAGAATATGCAAATAAACCTAGCCTTTAGATAATTAGATAATCTTTTTACATAATTGGAGTGCACAGAATAATCACGTATTGGAAGAATGCCTATGGTGAAATGATGTTTTATTAAAAATATCACTTTTTCATTGTAGCAAAGAATCATGAGATTATGAAAGTTCTAAAGTCTTTCATAACTATACTGTGCTGTGTGTATTATACTATGCTTCAAGAAGGAGTTCTTTGCTCAAACTAATGTGTTTTGTTCAATGATCCTTTTGACTTCCTTGAAGAAGTAATGCTAGCAATATTAAGAAGATGACATTGTCACAGAGAGATCAATGGATTTGGGCTGAGGAGATTGTGGGTAATGTCCAACATAATAATAATGCAACATACGTTGTAATCTTGGCCCAATCACAAGACTGAGTGAATAAGATTGTGGGGTCTAGTACATAGGTGTCAAACTCGATCGCATCACATCACTTTTTTTGCCTTTGGGGAGCCTGGGTAAAAGTGACCTGTGCATAATGCATCTGGATCATGGGCCGCCAGTTTAACACCCTTGGTCTACTATATCTGAAGAGTTTACTCCTATTAGCTTGAAATTCTAAGGTGATGTTCTAAGGATTTTCTGCAAGGCGCAAACTTCTTTCTAATGACTTTATAATGAATTAGTCACATGAATATGGTAAATTAGATAAATGCATTGTATGAAGGGTTGGCTTGAGTGCGGTTAAGCTAGGTTTTACATTAAAATAAATTTGAAGAGGTATTTTGGGTTGAAATAATACTGAGAAGGAGATGAAAATTGGAACAATTAAAAAGACAGAAGGTCTTTGGACAGATGAAACAGTTGGAGAAGGAAAGTTTTTTTGGAAGGAATATTGTGTGAAATAAGGAAATTGGAAAATAGGCTAGTGGAACTAGATGCATAATAAGATGAGTTCTTAATAAGATAAAGACATTGAAGATCTTTCGTTTCTGTTTCAAAAATCCAGATTTCTGCAAAAATTCTTTTAATGTAAATATCTAGTTTGATAATTTTAAACGTACGTATGTTTTCAACCTTCTGATAAGTACCGTATATTTTACATGAAATTTTAAAGTGGTAGAAAAACTGTGATTCCAGCTCAAGATCCATGTCAACATAGTCAAACAACATCTGTCAACTTTGATGGATTCAAATATCCAAAGCCAGCTAGATTCTAAAATTGGGGAAATCCTATCCTTTGATTGATGTCCTAGATGGACATCTGCTACATTGGACTGGGTTTTAATGGCCCATAATTCCAATTCTGTGATTCTGTGCCAGATAAGTCTCCCTAATTTCTTCACATCATTGTAACAGAAGAAAGTAAGTAAAGCCTGTTTATGATTCCCAACTCTAGGATGGTGTGGAATGGATGGATGGACGTATGAATAAATTTTAATTTCACCCTTCCACCTTCGTACTGTGAAAAGATAAATTAAAACACTCTGACTTCAGGTCAAATTCTGATGCCTGCCATTACTACACAATTGTTTTTATTTTTTCATATCAATAGAAAACTTTTTTTCTCTCATGCTAGGTTATGTCTAGCCTCGGTATGTGTCCCAACACACAAGCTATATTCTGATCCCTATATTCATGGGAATCATAATTGCAGAAAATACAAATAGGTTGTAAAGTATGATGCTACTCTGTAACAATTTTGAGAACTAATACTGGTCTAAGAGGAGATACTGGTTAAATAACAAAATAGGTTCCTTACATTTTAGCGAGATTTCTGTGTTAGCATGCATAGTATACAAATATTTTACTGATGAAGTGCTTCAATAGTGCGGCAAGCTCCAACCACAATTAAAATTACTAGGATAAAATAAAAGTAAAAATTATATAAAATCAATGCACTTCAAGATATGTTTATAAGCTCATAAAAACACTTATAGAGATATAAAACCTTATACCTAGCAAGCCTGCCATTTGTCTTTACCTACAGGATTTACAACAAAGTATTTTCATTGCTTTAGTTGTACAGTACAATCATGAAAGTAGGAAAATTGCTGTTTATTTCAAGCAAAAGACCAAAAACAGGGCATTCTGTTTTAAACTCCCAGTAAATTATTCATTCCTAATCTGTGTGTATTTGGGATTTATTTTTCCATTGTATGGATTTTGTAGTTATTGATTTATATTTTTTCCTCTCCATCCATGTAACCATAAACATCTGCTCCTTTATACATCCGATAAAGTTTTGTGTATGTTGGTTTCTCTCACAAGAGACTTTCTCTTCTTCTGGCACCAGGCTAATATAACCACTCTTCTGGAATTTCTATGTGACCTTGTAAGGTAGAACACATGTATAATTTATCAATTTAGGGAAGTTATACTTCCTTGCTAGTTGGGCAGAATACATTTATTTCATTAGCAAGCAGCCTTTTTCTATAATAGGATTAGTGTAAAGAATATATCAGCCAGGCACTCTTCTTGGACACACTGAAAGGCTTCAGTAGAAAAGAGTATATGTCAGCTGTCAGAGTCTAGCTAAGAGGTTGCTGGTAATCAATGGCCTCGTGGGATTGATGGAGCCATCTTTCAAGTGGAAGACTGCTGTTCTTCCTGCTATGGGCTCAGATTCACATAGGCAAGAGGGGAAAAAACAGATTATTAACTCTCTAAAAATACTATCAGCTGTTACACTACTAAAAAGACCAAGAATGAATGATCAAAATCAAGGTAAAACCAGAGAACCACACTAGGTTTGTTTTATAAACTCTTTAGAAATGAAACCTTTCTAGAATAGAATTCTGCTTAATCTAAGCAGTCAAACTGACACAGATACATAGTCCTTTATAAAATTGTGACATTTTAAAATTTCATATTACATCTTATCAAAAAGCATCAATATCTTACAAGTTCAATATATCATCGAATTATTATTATTGTTTTGCTATATGAATTTGCTATATCTTGAAAATTCAATAGGTACCTAAAGCTGCACATCTTTAATAAAATTAAAATTATGAAATGTAACAATTGTACATTCCAACATTATCATGGCAAGCATCTCTATTGAAGAATCTCTTAACTTTTTGGGAAACAAATGCTGAAGTCCTGCCTTCCACAATTGTTGCTGCTCTTGTTGTTATTTTGAAACTATACATTATAAGAATCTTTGTGTGTGTGTGTGTGTGTGGTGTGTGTGTGTAGTGTGCGCATGTATGTTTAAGAGGTACTAGGTTTCTCATTCTGTTCTTCTATAAGCACTAATTTTTATCATTGTGTTCACTGCGTGCCTTTTAGAAATTGCTGAGTAAATTCATTTCCTTTAATCACATTAATAGATCAAAGGAAATGCCCAAACCATTTACAATCAGTTAATTGCTACAAGAATAATTTGAGACTATCTGCTGGGCTGTTCTTCTAAAATCATGTATGAATTTTCCCCAAAAATTGTTCGTTATTACTTAGCAATTCTATTTGGCAAGACTTTAGATCTATCTCATCACCTAATGCACAGTCTTGTGCTTCTCTTTGCCAGGAACTGCAACTTCCCATTTCAAAGGCTATATAGACTTTCTAGCATCTTCATTCACATAAATAATGCATTTAGTTTCCCTTACAGAAGGATACTGCCTGAGTTTATTGAGCAGGGGGAACGATGGAGGGCAAATGTAGACAAAACAGGGCACTATTAAGTAAACATCAGGTTATTCTCGAAATCACCTATTATTTGGGACTGTACCGGTTGTGATAATCAAAAAAATGTAGAGGATTAATTCTTTATTTACCCACTGTTTCTTCCTTCCACACTCGACAATTTCAAAATGTCTTTGTTCTTTTTTATGTGGTTGACATTATGTATGGGATTTTATCTATCCATCTGACGCAGTAAGCTAATCAAGCAATGTTTCTGTATTCATTAAGTTAGTGTGTTGCATTGTGTGCTTTATAGCAGCTTCAAAATGTATGCTATTGATACCAAAAATGGGAACCTCTCCAAGTTTGTTTCAACTTACAAATTGGAGTTTCATAAAAACAAATATGTTAAGGCACTCATGATTTGCTGTATGGTCAAAATTGTAGCACCCTGTTTCTTATCCACCTTTAGAATAGATTATGGATGGGAACCTTGCTGGTAGGCTATTTATCATCATCATATCCAAGACAGCAAATTGATTTAGGAATACCACAATAATGCACATCTTTTATCTTCCAGCAAAGAGGAATCTAGTAAGTTTGTGAAAATACCTCCATTTCATTGTAGCAACCAATATTTCCCGCTTTCTTTGCAGAGCCCAATTTGGCCCTTTCCATATCAAAAGCGATACCAGTTTGGTGAGCAATGAATGATGTTCTTTTATGCAAGAAATCTGGGATGTGATGGAATCTGATCTCTGTTATGTTTTTTAAAAGAAAAAAATCCATCTTAACTTATCAGGAGATAAGGTCATTGTTGGATTCTGATTAGAGTGAAATACAGAATTTAGCAGATATAACAAAATTTAGAATGGACCAATAGAAGCATGTCAAGGGAGTCTCCATAAAGTTGAGTTTGGAAACAAAGTTTTACCGCCTATATGCATGCTTGCTTTAGGAATACTCAACATGCATATTTATAGATTATCAGGTTGCTAATAAATCACTGTACAGACCTTTTGGTGTTCTGTACTATCAAATGAATGGTTGACAGTATCTTGAATTTTTTAACAAACACATTTCACATGGATGTTGTATCAGCTTATAAGAATTCCAAGTATATAAATGCATTCTGTCCACTTATATATGGACTCTAATTTTGAAATTTTTCCTAGAAGCTTCCAAAAATTCTTTTTTTTTCCTAAAGGAAAAAAAGTTTCCTACGAAGAAATAAGGAAAGAAAGCCATCATATTTAAAAATGTAAGAAATAGCATTTTCAAAATCATAACCACATTAACAGAGCAATGTAAATCATTTCAAATAAGTACAAAAATATACATAATAAAAATGTTAATGATTGCAAAAGGTATAATTCAGTGATTTATTTGTAGTTTACTTTTTGGGAAAGGCCCATTGTGAACACAACTGTTGAATAGCTAAAGACATAGTTTTTCAAATCAATCTTTATTATAATCATAGATATGCATAAAGGATGGGGCACAAACATTGAAAAGAGGTTCACAGTATAATAGATAAAGGCATAAAAGATTATATGTAAATGTCATATAAAGTGCATAAATTGAAAACTATAAGAAACATAAATATAAAAAGTGTACAAAATGAGAATCTGAAACAAGTGAGGCGAACGTTGAAAAACTAGGAAAGTATGAAAATTGATTGTACATATTATGCAAGCGACTATATCTGTAAGATTATATAGTGTTGTAATATGGCATGATAGGTGCATAATTTGAACATAATTTACAATGCTGAATCTCAAGAACAAGACAAAAGTCATTACTTGACAAACCTTGAGCATTGTGCACAGATCCTATCCAAACACTATATGAATATGATGTCTAAAACAACAAGATGATTTTGATAAATAAATAAACAAGATAGTGTAAAATTGCACCATAATTGTCCAGCAAATATGTATGTAGTGGTCATGGTAGAATAAGGCTAATATGAATACTGTCTTGTTTCTATGTCTGGAGATTCTCCATCATCCAGCTCATAGTTGTCTCAAAGGTGCTTTTTCAAAAGACAACTGGACTGTTTTTTCCTGAGAAAGAAGAAGGTGATGAAGACTAAACATCATCTTCCTCAGGGGAAAAAACAATCCAACTTTTGCAAAAGCACCTTTGAGACAGTCTTGTTTCTGTGTATTTGTGTTCTCTCTGTATGTTTCTGTGCATCTGGAGTCATAATGGCAATGCAGTTCCAAGTCGAGACTCCTCCAGGATCAACCCTCACAAATTGCTGAGGAGAAAACAGAGTATTATGCCAGAGTGAAGGCCTTTCTGTGCTCAGGGACTTTCAGTTTGATCAATCAAACAAAATCTTTATTACTGTCATGGACCAGCATAGGAAGAGTAAAATAAATATGAACAGTACTTTTAAAAATCAAAAGCAATATAAAATATATAAAGCTTCATCCCACCATTTTCTATATTATGTAATGTTGAACTAAGCCCTGACTGATATAATTTTCGTAACATGGAAAGAAGAGAGTTGCCTGTTTCCCACTGAGTCCTCATTTAACATATTTTTCTGTGTTGCAGGTTATAGTTAATATAGGTAGCAATAAATAACATTTATTTATTTATGCATATTATGATATATAGAAAATGCATCAGACAGTGTTCCAAGTAATATTTCAAGAAAATTTTATTTCAATAAATATTACTAACTCTAGAGCTAGCAGTTAAAGAACTTTAAAAGAAGAAATAATAAATCATCATTTAAAATATTTAATTGCATTTTTAAAAAGTAGGTTAATTAAAGGTTGGAGGCTCATGCAGAACAATTTCATTTACACCCCCCCCCCACATTAATTAAGAAATTATTAGAAAGAGTAATAATACTGCTCCCCATATATGCATAATAATTAATGTCTACAGAGAGGGAATGAACTCATAGCAGAAATGTAGCTGTATATCTGCTAGCTATACTTTCCTTTAGATTTTCTGAAATCCTTAATGGTTACTAGGCCGCAGGGAACTCTGGTTAATTGTACCACGGAAGCTCAAATAGCATGAATGCACAATCCACAGAAGCAACTTGGAGTAAGGGCAAAACTCTTGTTTTCTCAAAATCAGCAAAGAAGTGGGCTTTCACCTCACCCTTTTTTGCCAAGCAACTGATGTATTTCAAAAGCCAAGGACAAAACAAAAAGCCCCAAAAATGGTATTGATTTGCTTTGTGTATTTCCCATGGATGGCTGTGTTACAATAATAGCTGACTTCTGGAAATAAAACCAGGAAAGCAACCAAACCAAGCAAGGGAAATCTTGATGGGATATTGCAAAAGGGAGGAGAATGAAAACGGAAGGAAAAAAAAGTAGCCTGAGAGCTGTACTCAGCCCCTTGAGATGGTCTTTTGATAATAATTACTCCTATTTCATTTTTTCTTTCATTAACCCTACTAACTGAAGATAGTAAAATAGTTTTGTTTGTAGAGCCAGGATGGTTTTTCATAAGAACAAATCTGAAGTCCACAATCACCTATATCTTTAAATTAGTTTTGAACATCATTCAAAGTAGATTTCAAAAGCCATGTTCTGTCTAGAGTTACGAGTTGTCTAGAGTAGCAAAGTAACCCTCCAACCCTTCAAAAAATCTACAGTGTCTTAAGATTTAGCTAATTATTATAATTTTCTGACATCCTTGTACAATCCTCAGTGGTCCTCAGCATTTAGGAGTTGCAGTTCTGCTAATTTATGTAAAAATGTTCCCTTTATGTCCTTGCATAAAGCATATATTTTCTAGAAAGCTATTAACAGATAAAAATGATGGGGAAAAGTTAATGTTTTGGTAATTTCCAGAGTACCTTCATGGATTCCAGTAAGATTTGCAGTGTATCAGGAGTGATCAATATATTAGAAACCTTGTAAAGGATTGTCCCAAAGGTGCTTATTTCAAGAAGCAACTGAACTTTCTGTTTTTTCTTTGAAGATGTTTCACTTCTCATCCAAGAAGCTTCTGCAGCTGGAGAAGCTTCTTGGATGAGAAGTGAAACATCTTCAAAGAAAAAACACACAGAAAGTTCAGTTGCCTCTTGAAATAAGCACCTTTGGGACAACCATAACCTGGTTGACTGAGAATCTCCATAGACTTTTAAAGCTATGATTTGACCAAAAGTATTAGATATTCCATAAAACCTATCATGACATTGTAACTAGATCTACTAAAAAGAAAAAGGAACTGCAAAGAATCTTAAGGGAGACAATACTCTCTTTTTAGTGTTGAAGATTCCCCCCTCCATTTTGTAGTGTTACCAACTGTTACCCTGTAAAGAAATATCTTTTATAGCTCCTTAACTGCATCCGGAACATGCCTTGGTAACTGTTTGTTATGCCATGTCCATATGATGTTTTCATGCAATCTATCACTCAGTAGGCTTAAAGTCACCCTCAGCTGTTCCAGTTTTGAAGTATTGTTTTCCGTCTTCCATCTAATCCAATGGTTTGCAAAGAATCTAGAACATTTCATTAAAACTTTTACCCAGTTTTTGTTAGTCTTTAGATACAGATACAGGTACAACCCTCCACTTCAATCACTGGAAATGGACCTTTATGGCTGCAAGAGAGAGACTTGACACCTGACCTCTGAAAAGGCATAATGCCTGCCTGGTGCTTTGTTTGAGAATTATATGGGTATTTCAATTAACCTGCACATCAGAAAGTGCAGAGTAAGAAAGTTTGCCTTAAAATGTGAAAGGAACATTTTACAGGTAGCCCTTGGTTTATGACAATGGAGCCCCAAATTTCTGTTGCTAAGCAAGACAGTTGTTAAATGAGTTTTGCCCATTTTAGCTTGCCATGGTTGTTAAGTGAATCTGGATTTTCCATTGACTTTGCTTATTGGGTGACAAATGTGATCACATGACCCCAGGATATGGCAGCCATCATAAATATGAGCCAGTTGCCAGGCATCCAAATTTGAATCATGTGACCACGGGGATGCTGCAATGGTTGTAAGCGTGAAAAGCAGTCATAAGTCACTTTTTTCAGTGCCATTATAACTTGGAAAGGTCACTAAATGAACTGTTGTAAGTCGAGAACAACCTGTGTTTATTTTTGGGTCAAGCATTACAAAAGGCAAAATTACAGTTTTGTGCTCCACCCATCCCTTGCAATCTATGTGGCAGATCTGGGATTCTGATAATCACAGAAGACTGGGGCCACGGTGGCTCACACTGGGCCTGCACACTGCTGAGGTCAGCAGCTCAGCGGTTCAATTCCTGTGAGTGAATAAACTGCTCAAGGACAAGAAAGGAGCCTCCCCCGAATGCCTACCAGCATTCAAGTGTCCCGTGGGTATAGATAACACTGCCCGAAAAAATTCCTTTCAGAGAGGGAGTCAGCCACTCGGTGATCCCTGGCTAACATGTGCCATACACTAAATAAACAAATAAACAAAAGACTAAGGAGAAGAGGGAACAAGACCACAAAGGAAGTAGAATTAAAAAAAAACTAGATCCTGCCTCTTCAGCCATTTGAACTGATGATATAAAATAGAGACCAGTATTTTATATACTTCTCTTTCCAACCAAATCAAGTTGTTCTGAAAAGAATGTGAAAGGCTGGTATTATGCATGTGTTCAAAGATGTCTGGAGTGGGTATCTTAAGACTCTTTTTGAGAATAAGATTGTGATTTATTACTGATCATGATTCTATATATCACCATATACAGGTATATTTCTGTAGAGAAGTATTAGGGATAAAGATGGCAGTGTGCCATCACCTTCCTGCATTTTTAATGAGTTTTTTTTTTATTGGACTGGAACTTTGGCTAGAAAAGGCTTTTTTTCTAGTTGCAAAAATGGCTGAATAGGGTAAACAAACAACAATCTCAGCAGATCTAGTAAAAGCTTTCACTGGAAACAAGTAGACTTTAGTTTTATGAAAAGGCATTCAGGCTTACATACAGAATAATATAGAACATTTTCCCAACCAGTGAAACCTCTAGATCAGTGTTTTTTCAATCCTGGCAACTTTTAAGATGGGTAGACTACAAGTTACAGAATTCTCCAACCAGCATGCTAAATTTGCATATACTGCATAATCCCATCATTGCCTCAAATATTTGGATCGGAAGACTTAAGCTTGTGAGAGGTCCTCCACCAAGCTACCATTATCTGGGATGCAAGAATCCTGATAATCACTAGAGGGCAGCAAAAAGAAACAATCATAATCAGAAATTTCAGATATTTTTTTTCGCTCTAGTTATGGTAATCTCCTTAGAATCAAGCGCAACTTCCGGTAACATTAAACCCATGTGTTTTTCATGCCAGCAGTATAGGAACAATTTGTCTGCTGCCTTTGATTATACTTTTTTAACTTGATTAATAGATATAGGGACAAAGGTAGGTAGGTAAGTAGATAGATGGTGGATAGATAGACAGATAGATATAATTTGTAGATAAGGAATACTGAAGCTGTAAGAGAAGTAATTATTATAATGGCAGAAAGTATGAATCACTTGTACTTTTTTTTTGAAAGCTGTAAGGAATGTGAAGTATTTGGAGAATTAGTAGAAACCATTGAACTTGGTCCATCAATACATCTGCATACATTTTTTGCTCCCTCAGTTTTACCTTGATCAATTTTGATGTTTGCTCCTCCAAAGAATTCTATACTCATTTTATGTTTACATATTTGAAAATCTCTTTTTTACCGCTATTCATTAGTTTTTCTTAGTTTTAACAGAAGATACCTTATTCTATACTTCTGAACAATTAAGAATGGATGAATGATCAAAATGAACCAGATTCATCCGCAGTGCCTCAAGGCCAGAAAAACTGATACAGTGCTTAATCTTGAAAAATTGCTGATTAAGGGTTCAGAATATTTTCCATCACTATATATTGATACTTTGGACCACAAAACTTCCAGAGGAAATCTTGCTAACCCTTACACAGTAATATCCAGACATCTATTTTATATAGTAATATTAAAAGTAGTTGAGTTGTATTTTAATGTTCTATTGAAATAGTTAAATTAAGGGATGCAATTACAAGTTTTGGTAAATAAATAAATTCTCAAGCACTGAATCCCAGTGATTTATACAGTCCATATCA
The DNA here is from genome assembly GCF_049901715.1 of Pseudonaja textilis. Classification (NCBI taxonomy): domain Eukaryota; kingdom Metazoa; phylum Chordata; class Lepidosauria; order Squamata; family Elapidae; genus Pseudonaja; species Pseudonaja textilis. Next base: position 169,641,967 of record NC_141991.1, on the reverse strand, counting down.
TTTTCTTATATACAACACAAAAGTGGATTGTTGTTGAAAATTATCACGACTATTTTTCATCCTAAAGTCAAATATTTATATAATTTGTGCATTTGACCAGTAGTGGTTATGTTTCTATGCAGTTTTAAGTTCCTTATATAATTATTTTGTATATATTTTTCATTTATGGTATCTGTGTCCTTGAAAGTATTTATTTTGGAATTGGTAGCAGTTCATCAAACAGTTAACAAGAAAATGATGCAGATTGAAGAAAGAAAATGAAGAAATGCTTTAGTTTTGGTTCTCCTTAAAATACTTTCAGACAAAAAAAAATATGAAATATTTGCAAAGCCAGATCGTTGTCACACATAACAGTTTTCCCCGTTCAAGGCTTTTGTGTAAAGCTCATTCAATACTAATAAAGCAGGAGCCCGATTAATCATCATTGCAAAATTATAGATTGTTGATGTGAATGCTCTGGTTTAAATGCAAGCTTTCTCAGATTGGATCATGTGAGCAAAAAGAAAAGAAAAGAAAAACTTCCACCTTATAATGAGGATTATGTTCTCATCTGGTCCATTATGACTCTAACTTGCTGGATTGATAGGAAGGCAAACTTTAAATCTAGGTAGCAGCAGAAAGCAATTGCAGTTGAGAGGCCTGCCATCCCCCCCTGGGAAGGATCGGGTATCCAACAGCCTCAGACTGAGGTCCAGCCCATAAAGCTGTCACCTACAACCTTCCCCGCCCCACCCTCACTGCAGCTTTGTTAGATTTCTCTAATGGTTGGGAATCCTTTCGTGATCATACCCTGGAGGGGGGGGGGGAGACGGGAGACCGCTCACTAGCTCCTGCACGCCTCTTTTTGATTGTATGTCTCTATTCCATCTAATTGGATGAAATAGGAAGTCCCTGGCAGCCCTGTGTTGCTGGGTGTGCAGATTTAACTCAGGCCAGCCCTGCAGAAGGGTGGGGAAAGAGAGCAGAAGGAAGGAAGGCACGGAAAAGAAAGAGTACTGTGGAGGGACGAAGAGGAGGAGGAGATGGTAAGGACGCAGAGCAGAGAGTCCCCGTCCTTTTATTCCTCCCTTTCTATAAGATGATGCTGGGATGATGCTCAGGAAGCAGGCACCTGCTGCTCTGTAATGATTCAGCCTCTTTCTGCCAGCTCCTTCACACAACAGGATGCTGTTGTTACTGTCTCTGCTGCTGCCGTTGCCGCTGCTGCTACCCTCCTTAGTGGTTTTCCTTTGGCTTCTACTGCATGACGGCTGTGTTTTCCTCCTCCTGAGCAGCCCCCAGTCTCAGATGCTGAAGGTGAGAAGCCAGCTCTTCACTTTGGGCTGTTGTTGGTTCAGTTAACCAATTTTGCCGGGGGAATTGAGCTTCTGGTTTTCCTTGCCTTGTTTTTGAAGAGCTGAGAATGGCTTGAGAGGAAGCTAGGAATTTAAAATAAGAACCTTTGAAAAGTGAGGAAGGGAAAGGAGCTGATTCATTCACTATGAGAAGCTTCTTTTCTGAGAAGGTTTTGATTCTTTGGTGGTCTCTTTCTGTGGGATCGTTTTTTTCTGACTCTTGGACTGTTTTCATGCCTGTGCTGTGATGCTGTAAGGTTTGTGGAGCTGGCTTTCCTGTGAAAGGGGATGGACCCGAATCAAGCTTTATAATTAAGCCTTCTTTGAGGAGAGCTCCCTTGGAAAATACAGGCTCAAAAATGTCAGGAGCCAGTCTGGAGAAAGCTCCCCATCCCTCAACCCAGCTGAGTCCCACTGCATCACTTGATGGGCTTCCGGGCGAAGAAGAGATGCCAGAGACTCAAAGGGAGGAAACCAGGATGCAGGGAATAGCAGGCCTTGCAGCTACTTGTTGTGTGTGCCTGGAGGCAGAGCGGCTGACGGGTTGCCTTAATTCCGAAAAGATCTGCATTGTCCCAATCTTGGCTTGCCTGATCAGCCTCTGCCTCTGCATTGCTGGCCTGAAGTGGGTGTTTGTGGACAAGATTTTTGAATACGATTCTCCTACCCACCTTGATCCCGGTAGGGCTCGACAGGACCCGATTACCTCTGTGGACCCTACTGCACTCTCCGCTTGGTTGCCATCTGCAGCGCAAACCTCCTACTTCTCCCTTCCCACCAATGAAGCTGCACAGGAGATCATGGAGCAACCCAGAGGCCCCCTGGTAATTACTTCTGAGGTTGCCTCTAAGCCATCTCCATATAACACTCTCCCAAATGATTTTTTCTTGCCATCTTTGGTACCCTCTCTACCTCTTCCTAGCCTAAAACCCGAAGTGAAAAGACCCACCACTGCATCCCTGGTACAACAAATTGAAACCAATATCCAAACAGCTCCACCAAATTTAGGTAAGTTCATATTTTATCCCCTCCCCCCACACTTCCTATGCCAGTTCGATCATAACACTTTGCATAAAGCACCATAATGAGTGAACATGTTTTGCTGATTGTTAAACTGATGATGGTTAGGGCAAATTATACTTTTAGCCTATTCCTTTACGAAGGTTCACAAAAAGGAATATGAGGAAGTGAAGTTTACTGTACCATTTGCCAAGTCACTTGACTAATGAACTTCATGCGTCTATTACAGAAATTTTATTTTATCTGAGTTCTTTATAATTGTCAAATTTCTTTATTATTCCACTTCTGTGTATTTTGCATCCTGACAAATTATCTGCCTCATCACAATAGTATATACATTTCTCCCCTAAAAGCAATAATAACTAAACAATAAAGTAAAAAGTACATTATGGAAGAATTGCTTTGAATTTTAGTAATAATTCTAGGTTCTGATATTACAACTTGTACAGTCTTTATCAAGGATTGCTTCATTGCCATATGCTATTCTACTAATAGCTTTTTTGCTATTGGAATTTATTAACATTGTTCATAGCTCTTCAGTCTGAGGTAAAAAAATAAACAATAACTTGCTTTATTCCACTCTGGAATCTTTTTTTATGGCAAGAGCTGACCCTTGTAATTTATGGTATAGTGATGAAAACAAAGGAGCCTCTAAGCATGTACAGACTGCATTTCCCTTAATCTTGGCTAACCAATTTGGAATCAAAACGCAATGCATCTGACTTAGAGCAACTCCTTTCCAAGCTATACTTGAGAAATGTAGGTCAGAGTGGCATTCGAAGGAGAAAGGGAATGTATATATAATCATGCTTTTTTCAGGACTGGGAATGAATATCTGAATAATTTAAATTAAAACACCTCCTCTTTGCTGATTGGCCAAATCTTGATCCATCAATTTAAATTAATAATTTTATTCCCCATTCCTCTTATTGTTCAAATCAGAAAACAAGAGATTTTTTTTCACTAGCATACCAAACTTGTAAGTAATGAAAACGTAATGGGATAATTTCATGTGCAGCCCTGAAAGTAAGCTAGCGTTTCTAACCTTTTGTATATCTAACTTTTAATAGAGAATCCAATGTCAGAGAACAAAAGTGCTGAGGTTTATTAAAATGCACCTATTGTGACAGTGCGGTTTGTGGATGGTGTGTCTTGAATCAGAAACTGCTTTGAAGTGATTCATAATATTTAAGAGGAACATGCAGTGAAGAACACTGGCTATATTCCTTTGATGTATGTTCACTTTTGAAGCAAGAATGTTCTCCTTCTTTTTCCCCTGAGCAATCTGCATGTAGCTATTCCTTTTGAGAACATGATGTATCAGAGATGCACCTTCTCTTCTGTGTAAATACATGTCTAATAAAATATGTCACTGAAACAGTTTTGCCATTTAAAAAAACCAGGTCTACACAAGTTCTTGGAATTCTTCTGCTAGATTAATAACTTTAGGCTTTTAGCTTTCATGTATGAATGTCTTGAGTTGTACAGTTCAGGAATCCTATCCCTTTCGGGAACGCTATACCCATTTTCAGCAACTACATTTTGATTCTTGCCTAGTTATTATATTTCAGATGACAGAGTCTCACTGAGAGGAATTGAAGGTAATAAAAATGCAGCTTCTTCGTGCACTTTTTGCTTTGAGAATTCACTGCAGAAGTATTGGCTAGAGCTGCGCCTATCTTGAGCTGATAACCTGTCAGACAAAGGATGGATTACTGGATAGAAAAGACCAACTAAATAACTATCATGCATCAAGATTGCTTTAAACCATTTTTGTACATGACAGTGCCATCTTTCCTTCCATCCAAATAACACTGCTGACAAATGGGCTATCATTAGCAACAAAAAAGGTCTTCCCAGGGGGGCAGAAAATACCAAGACTTATAAATACAAAATTTAAAATGCGTGGCCCACAACAGTCTGTAAACGGGGAAGGGAATTTAGTTCATTCAATACTATAAAATTAGGCCGAAAATGTGGCATCTGCTTATACCCTAGTCACTGAATAAGTTTCTACAGGAGAAAAAAAGAGTTATAACAGCTGATTGGTTTTATTCGTAATGCAATTAGCTCATACATTTGCAGAATAAAGAAAGAAGGTGACTCCATGTTAATTCCATACAGAGATACCTTTGGTTATGTTTTCATTTGCCTTTAAAATCAGTTTATCTTGAGTTTTGCAGCAATAAAAATCTTTATATAAGAGAGAACAAAGTTACAAGTTTTAAAAAACAGGTTTGCATAAAATGTAAAGAGGTAAAAGGTGACTTACAGCCTAGCCCTATCATAAATTAGAGGTTGAATGTTATTGGAGCGGATTGTAGAAGAAATACATTAGGTGAATTGTTGGAAGAGAGTGAAGCGTATACAAGTAAGGAAGCTTTGAGCTTCATTGCACTGTTCAAACTAAGTATAGTTCAAAGCCTGACACGTCAATTTTGAAGCTGGGTTTTTTTGTATATGGAGGAATCTCATTTCCTTTCTCTCCAACTCAGCATATTCTGTTTGGGGTTGCATCTTTCAAGGTCATAGCCTGACAACAGCTAATTGATTCTTCTCTGAACTGGAGGCAGAAAGAGAACATTCCTAGCAATTGTCTCTGTTAATATTAGTTTCAAGCAATTGTCTACCTGTTAGTAGCTAACGTTTTGTCAATTTATCAGTAGGAACATAAATTTTCTTTATCTTTCTGATTTTGAAATAAATCTTATATTTCTTCTCCTGAAGTAGGACTTTTTTTAAAAAAAAATTACACATTCATAAGCATGGCATTGTTCACATATCAATAGAATCTGTCATATTTTGCTATAATTACATTAGTAATCCTATGTTGGCATCATGAATACTAAACATATAAGAGATAGAAATATACTTTTCTCACCACTATATAAAAGCAGCACAATTACTGCAGTAGCTATGTTTGGATTATAGTAAATGTTTCTGTAATATTATATATACATTGTACATTATAAATATTTTTGTTGCTACTGTGCTAAAGAAGTAAAGGCTTTTTATCTTTTGTTTAAACACACTTTTAACTTCAAGAGGAAGATTCTATGCTGCATTTTTCAGCAGAGATCTTTCTTATTGTCCTCTAATGGCCAAAAAAATAAGGTGACCATTCCTGACTGGGTTCATTACCTATATTTTTTTCTATTTATTGTTAATTCCTTATATGTGGATAATAGATGAGACAAAAATGTTTAGAAGCATAAAGTGAAAGAGTGTGCATTCCTGAAAGCCACAAGGAACAACTCAGACCATCCTTAATGCCTAATCAACAGTAGAATATTATGAGGCTTTTTAAAATGGTGGATTTAGACCTATTTAAAGAAAATCCTAGCTGAATCTAAGCTTGCATACTTTGGAGAATAGTAACTGCTTCTCATACAGCCCTTTATAAAGGCTGTTTCTGGAGTACAACAGCAATATAACATCCTAAATAAAAAGCACAACTTAAACAGTTTAGATAAGATTCTTGAATATAACTAATTTATGGAGACAATATTCACCTTGCAGATTTTTTTCATTCACGTGCAAACTTAAAAAGGCATTCTTAATAAATATGAGTGCTCTTGTAATTTTTAATTAAAATGGATTCCCTAAAAGGTATATTGCATTTCAAACATTTTTTTAAAAAAATAAAGAATGTTTTTCAATGGATTCTGAATGAAAAAAGGATGAGAGAAATGATGGGAAAGATTACCACTGTTGCTTTTCCTGTTTGATCATGCAGTGTATATCTTTGTAGGTGATTCCAAAATTACTCAGTCAAGTGGACTTGTTAGAACCTAAGTAGAATATGATTGCATTATTTATTCAAAAAATGTTGAATAAATGAAAAAAAAAGTCAAATCAAGTTAAAAATTGATAGTCCAAGACAATTGTGCATGATTCCATAGATTTGTGTTCTTTCTTATTTTATTTTTTTAAAAATACTTTTATCACAATTTCTCTAACTCCAATAATTTCAGAAGTTATGATTGAACCTTGAAAGAAACTCACTTGTATTGTACAAAAGTAGTGTACTTCAAACTACCTGTTGCCGCTTCCTAAAGGCAAAAGAATTGAGCCATTTGGTTTTGATAGCCTGAGTTGTAGAATTTACTTTGCCATTTGAATGTAAAATTACTACATAATTAGTCCTAATCCTTAACTAGGGTAACCTTTTCATATAATATCCATTTATGTCAACATCTGCATCAGCAGTTTATTTTACCAGAAGACATTACTTGATAGTTCCATGAATTGCAAGTCATATAAGCTAATCAAATTCCTAAATGCAGACTCATCTTTTACTTTATCTTGGTTATTAGCAAAACAAGAATTAATTCCTTTTTCTTCCTGGACTTGCACTTCTACTACAATTTGTTTTTGGCAAGCCCATTCCATAATTTAATTATCTTTGTTTAGAGGCAAACAGGGTAATACAAAATCAGATCTGTACAGGCTTGTGATCGGATCACCCAACATAAACTGATCTGTTCATAAGAGATCAACCTTATTGCTTCTAGGCAGGGAACCTGAAAGAAAAGAAAAAACGACTAGCTTAAAGGGAACGATTTACATATGAATGTAGTTTAATTCCCAGATAGCAATGCAAAAAGAAAAAGAATCACTTTTTTTATGGGGAGAGCAATCTGCAGTCGGTTTCAATTTTTCCTTCAATGCCATGTCTTTTTTCCCCCCCAAATCTTTGCTTCCAATGTGAATGTTCTCACCTTATGTACTTTAACTCATTCCTCATTTTTCATTCATATTTGTTTTCTATTTCATGTGCTGTTTGATAAATATGGTGATTTGAAAGAGCAAAATTGTAAAGTTAAGAGAATTTTTATATCCAGACAAAATTCGTCTTCTATCTGGGCTTTTTTTTTCCTTCCCAGAAATGGGTCTAATGACTTTCCTACCACATTATTTAATAAACTTTCCAGGTAAATCTCACACATTTTAAAAGATTATTAATTTTTTTAATTAGCTCTCTATATGATGGTGGGCAACTTTTTGTCCTCAGTGATTGCAATATTCCAAATAATCAAGAGATTCAGGAAGCAAACTAGTGATGAAACAACCTCATCACAGGCCACAGATTGAAGATTTAGATAAGAAATTTTAAAAAGCAGACTTGGAGGCCACAGGTTGCCCAACTTTGTATTACACAAAATGTGTTGTTTCCTATCAAACCCAAACAGTAGGACTCCATTGCTAGAAATGGAGATGAACAAAATTATTATTTAACTAACATTTTTAAAGAAATTGAAAGGACATGGTTGGTTAAAAGTGCAATGGGTTAAATTTTGGGTTAAATTATTTTCTTTCTAAAAGAAAAAATAATTTTCTTTCTATTTTCCTAACCTATCCTCTTAAGCAGTTTCTCATAGCCAAGTAGAGATACTGTGCAGCAATATTTAAGATTACTTGAAGTTTGAAGCTTCATCCAAAAGCACTCTCTGCTTTCCCTCCCAATCCTTAATTCTACCTCTTTCTACATCACAAGCATGAATTTTTATATACATTTAAACATGCAGCATCAATGTAACTTACTGTGCATTACAATTTGATTAATAGCTTTGGCTTCTAAAATGAATTAGTAGAGTCCTTGAAACTAAAAGATATACCAAGAATTCATATGTTATATGAAAAATAATAAATAGATTTTTATGGTAGAAATGTCAAGCAGATCCAAAACACCTTTCTCAGCATTTTTTTTATCATAATAGCATCAGTTACATGGAGAAAGTGATAAAAGTAATTAATTGGAGTCCTAAAATCTGCAAAAGGTCACCTTTCTCCCTGTCAAATTGTGTAGCACTTAATTTCTAAATCGAATGCCCTTGTTCAGTGTCCCCTGCCTTTGAGCTGAGTCATGTGATTTCTAAAAATCTAGCCATATGAGATTACTTTCCCCAGTATTTATACCTGGGGCTGTCTTTATTATTATTTTTTCAGTATTTAGGAAAGCACCATGATTCCTCAAATGGCATATGATCTGCCTTTCTAAATATTTGGTCCTACTATTTCTGACTTCAGGATCTTGTTGATTCTGGTTTTGTTTGCACATTTTATTGATTGTATTATGCCTAGCTTTATTATTTTTGCTGTTTTCTAGATGTTGCTTTATTATTCTATAAGATGGCTAGTTTAAATTTAGAGAAGGTAGATATTAACAATAATATTTATAAAATATTGCTGTCTGCCCATTCTACCCATCCTTGACTTCTGTGGCTAAGCAAGATATTTGTTAAGTGACTTTTGCCACCACCACCCTTCTATGACCTGTTTTGCCACAGTTCTTAAGAGAATCACTGGAATTGTTAAATTAATAACATGGTTGTTAAGTCAATTTGGTTTTCCCATTCACTTTGCATGCCAGAAGGTCACAAGATGTTGATCCTGGGCCACTGCAACCATAATAAATATGAGTCAGTTGCCAAGCACACCTGAATTTTGATCACATGGCCATGGGGATGCTGCAACAGTCGTAAATGTGAATAAGTCATTTTTTTCTATGCTGTTTTAACTTCGAATGGTTCACTAAACAAAAAGTGGTAAGCAAGGACTACCTGTATTCTCATCCCTGTCCTCCTATTTCAGTTTTATCTGAATCCTCTTTTCACATTCTAGTGGCTCTTACTCAAAATCTCATATACTGCTACTGTCATTGATAATAATAATTAGACAGATATTAAATATGTTTCTTTCGGCAGATCAGAGTGATTTAGATGAATAGCTTAGATGCTTTAAAAGGGAAACAGCTTCCTCATCAGTTCCCCATACTTTTTTTTGTCAAAGAATTTCTTAAGATCTTTACACAAAATTTGAGAACTCTCTTTTTTATTTCATATGGTGTAAAAGAATATATCATTACTGCATAGAATTTATAATAAGAACATGTATCAAAATATAAAGCACCAATAGAGTGAATTATTTTAAAAACATAAAATACAAATGATGAATAAATTATGAATAAAATTTATAATTTCTTTTTAACAGATTTTGCCCTTATTGTTATTGGCTGATCTTAAAAAACAAATAGAAGCCAATGAATGTAACTGATCAAAGTATAATCTTTACAATTAGCTGATAAAATCAGCCAGTTATTATTCATTTGATACATGTATTATTATTATTATTCATTTGATATAAAGGTTTTCTCCCTTATTCTGCTATCTATTTGGCAGTCCTACTCCCTTGAAAGAGATAACCCAATCATAAATATACAATATATATATATATATTTATTTATTTATTTTCATAAAATACCTTATGATTTGATGAGGTATATTATAATAAAAATACATAAATATATATAATCCAGATTAGACAACTAGATTTTCTAATTCAATTTAAAATTTACAGCAGCCAAATCACTTTGGTTTAAAACAAGTAACATTTCACTAAGCTCAAATGTCAACTGGAAAATAATTTACCTGTTCTACACTGACAGTTTAGGCATGAAGTCAGAATGCTAATAGATTATATCACTCTGCAAGAATCAGAAAAATAAATGAATTTAACTATATATACAATATACACCATAGCCATAGAAAAACCTCAACTTATCTCCCACATTTCAATGATGGGATTCAATCTCTCAAGAGTGTCCATGTGCTTAACAAATTTTAATATTGGTGTTTTCACAACCATATATTAAACTCAACACATTAGCAAAAGTAAGCAAAAGTGTCACACACATATACAGAATTGTGTAACATTGCTGCATTTGTCCTTTGAAGATTGAAAATATTCAGTTTGTGAATTAGTCAATGTGTTTAAGAACAAGAGTGAAAACAAAAATCAGGAGTTGTGCACAATTGTTGGCAACAAGACGTTTTTCCTTCCAAGAGGTTATGGCTCAAGTTGCTGTGTAGTAGAGCATTTGTTCTGCAGTGTGCAGTTCAAAAGATATAAATGGAACCTTTTTTATCATTTGCACTCTTGCTAATGGAAATGCAATAGATTTTGTTGCAGAAACCTAACTCTGAATCAATATTGATGCAATGCAACGAAGCAGCTGGTTCAGCAATGAAGCATCTTTAATATAGAACCTGGATTGTAGCTAAGCAGTTTTGGAGGCCATGGCCAGTTTGGTGTAACAGAATACAACTGAAGAAGACATGCCCATTGTGTTTTCTTCAAGAAGACCGCAGTGATATACTGGCTATCAGTGGGGCACCAAGACTCTTCCTTGTTCTATTAATCATCAAGACTTTGCCTGAAGATAATTTTTTGGTATCATACCCCTTGTCTAGTTCCTAAGAGTTTTGGTCTCCAGTTATTTTTATAATATATCCAGGAATAGGCGCAGCCATAGGAATGATTAAGTTTGAGGTAGAATATCTGATTAAGGAAGAGCTGAGGCATTTTATGGCCCCATTGGCTATCCGTGTCCAGCCTCATGAAATCAACCAGGATTCAGAAATCAAATGTAAATAAGCGCACTGCAGGGGGCAGGAAGAGAAGTTGGGTCCACTCTGCGCACTCACCATGCACTCCTTCAGGCAGCCACAGGAGGACAAGTAGAGAGAGAGATACCTTTTTCTGCCTGTATGGCACTCACTCTTGCCTGGAGCAGCCTAAGGACCTTTGGCAGCAGCCAAAAACACTAATACAATCCACGATTGTAAAAACAGAGGCATAGAATCAAATTCATGTGAGGTATTAGTACCGCTTTATAAATTCTTAGAACACTCCTGGGAATACTGTATCCAGTTTTGGTCACCACTTAAAAAAAAAAAAGATGTTGAGACTTTGGAAAAAGTACAGACGAGCAACTAAGATGATTAAAGACCTGGAGACAAAATATATATATATATGAAGAATTGGATATGGCGAGTCTAGAGGAAAAAAGGACCAGGGAGGGCATGATAGCAGTATTCTAGTATTTGAGGGGCTGCCACAAAGAAAAGGGGGTCAACTTATTTTCCAAAGCACCAGAAGGAAAGACAAATAACAATGGATGGAAACCAATCAGAAAAAAGCAGCCTGTAATTACAGATAAAATTCCTAACAGTGAGGACAATGAACTAGTGGAACAGTTTGCCTTCAGAGGTTGTAGGTTGTTGTGTCTTCATCACTGGAGGTTTTTAAGAAAAGACTGGGCAACCACCTATCTGAAATGGTATGGGGTGTCCCAGGGGTGGGCTTCAAAAATTTTAGCAACCAGTTCTCTGCCAGGTTGCTGGGTGGGCGTGGCCATGGTGGGTGTGGCCTAGTTAGCCTCCTGCACCATGGCAGGGGGGCTGTTTTCACCCTCCCCGGGCTCTGGAGGCTTTCCTTGAGGCTCTGGGAGGGCGAAAACAGCCTCCCCAAGCTCTGGAGGTCAGAAACGGGCCTGTTTCTGGCCTTCCAGAACTTCCAGGAGGCCCATTTGCCACCCTTCCCAGGCTGACAATTGATGTGCCATCTTGTGATCTGGTCCTTACAAATGTTAGTTCATTTACCTTTGGTTTGTTTGGATTGATTGTGTGCCATTCAGTTGTTTTTAGTTCCTAGTGTCCTCATAGATAGATTTTTTTTGTTCATGACAATCTATTCCTAAACCTGTTATTTCAGGTCTTCCAATGGTTCATGCGTTGTCACTATAATCAACTCCATCCACCTTTACTGCTTGTCATTCTCTTCTCTTTCCTTCCACTTTCCCCAGCATTACAGCCTTTTTGTAGAGAACTGGGCCTTTGTATAATGTGACCAAGGTAGAATAAATTGTGATTTTTGCCTCAGATGACAATTTTTAATCAATTTGTTTCCCTGACTGTCCAAGGTATTCTCAGGAGTCTTCTCCAATAGGCATCAATACTCTTCCTTTCCTGCTTATTTAAGCAGGTTTACATAATTCTGTTCTTTGTAAGTATAGACACATCACAGTATTTGAATAACTGGCTCAAGGCCTTCATGGCTGCTTTACCAATTGTTAATCCATGGATATTTCTTGATCTCTTGTTCCCTATTGTTCTCTTCCATTCCTACACTGGTACTGAATCAGTGGATTGTGGAGACTCTATGAGATGGATATATTTTTGTTCAGAATATATAGAGATGTTTGCCCAGAATCTTATCAGGGATGTTCTAATGCCATCTCAAACAGCATCTGTGCCTTTGTGTATGAGTCCCTGCTAAACTGCATGTCTTAATACTTTCTAATTGTGCCCTACATTATACTCTGATTCCAGTATTGCTTAAATGTCTTGAAATGAGAAGTTCAGTGGGGGGGGGGGGGTTCTCCAAATCATTCTCACACAATGTTGTCCCTATCCACCTTTTTTCCACTTTGATAGTTTTTTATTTCAAGTGCATACAATGCAAAGTACTCGTTATATCCTATTATCTCCCCATGATTGACCACACAAAGCAACCATATCTTCACATTCATTCATTCATGCAATTTCTGTAGCCACCTGTCGCAGTCTATGATTATGGGTGGCTTACAATTCAATTACTGAAATATTTTCAGGCACTTTTTTTCCTGTCTTCACTGCCCATCAAACTTTGCTTATACTTTATTATCTTCGCTTATACTTTCCAAGCCATGTCACAAAAGTATCCAGAAACTGTATCCATAACTTATCATTACACTTTAGATGTTTCTAGCAGAATTGATTACAGATAGTCCTCAACTTATGATCATTTAAAATTATAATAGACCTCTCAAATCTACTTATGACACAGTTTCAAAGTTCCCAATGTCCACATTCCTCCTGCATTTATGTGACCACATTTGGGGTACTTGACAATGGGCCCATATTTATAGCCATTTACAGCATCTCACGGTCACATGACCACAATTTGTGACATTTTTGCAAAAAAAAAAAAAAAACTCCCAGCAAATACTCCCAGTATTTGGGGGGGAAAACCCATACTGAACAATGGGATTAATGAACAGCCACCGGGTTCACTTAACAACTGTCACATTTGCTTTATGGCAGCTGCAAAAAAAAAGTTCTTAAATGCTTTAAAATGCTCCTTCTTTATGACTGACAACCTACGGCCATAGAAGGCAGTGTCCATTATGATTGTAAGTCGAGGACTACCTATACAGCACTACGTAATATGAGCTTCATTACAACAGAGGTCAAATGCAGCTTTGGTGGCTGACATTGGATATTTGAAGTATCAGTCCTACATTACTCAAGTGGGCTGGTACCAAGCTGAATAGTAAAGGAGAATAATTTACATGCAGGATATGTCATGCAACTATAGTATCTAAAAATGATTTTATGTTAACATTTATCTGAACAGCTCTTCCTTGCAACGGGAGCCAGTAAATTTTAATTCATTGTTTCAAAACCTCTGACTAAATTAAAACTATATTTTGCAGTGTGGTCTCTATTTTCTATTTACCTGTCTCCGAAGTGAGATTCTCTTCCTTTTATTTGGCAGGGATTTTTAAAATCAATTCTCTCTCTCTCCTCTCCTCTCTTTCTCTCTCTCTCTCTCCTTGTTTCTATTTATGTTTAATTTATTTTTATTTGTACAAAAGCCGTGTCGCTAGCTTAGCAAACTTATTTTCATGAAAATATAAAAGCAGTTAGTATAGGCTTTGTGTAGTGTTGCCAGATATGCAGGCTTTAATTTTAATTTATCTAGAAACCAGAGAGGCCTGGTTTCCAGGGGGAGGAATAAATCGTGAATGATGTACACTTAGCTTGATTACTTGGTTAAAAAGCTAAAAGGGTAATGATATGTTATAAACTTATCAGAGGCACAGGATGAAGTCAGGCTTTCTGTTGAAAATAATAATCTGGTTATTAATTGAAACAAATAGTCTGAAATAATCTAATAACTGCTTCTAGAATATTATTTATGATTTTGAACACTAGGATTGCAATTACTAGACAGGCTTTCCATAACATCCAGACTACAATATTCTAAGCATATTTTAGCTATTGCCATCACATAATGTTATTTAAACATATACTTCTATCCTTGCAATTTTCATGAAATTTTGATGAGCTTGGAAGCAGTAAGGCTGGAAACGACAGTCTTCTCCAGAAGGTTTCTTGAAAAATTTACAAATCAAGTCAGACTACCATATATAGTAAAATTTAGAACAGCTTTCCCTAAACTTTGCTGTTTGATGGTCCAGCTGGGGAGGGGAAGAGGAGAACTGGATCACGTGAGGAGCGGGCTAGCAGGTGTGAGCGGTGGGCTGGTGCACATGCACCCAAGTGCCCCCACCCCACTGTTCACAGAAGTTGAGCATGCACACATGTGCACGCTCCAACCAGCCACTCGCATGGCCAAATTCCGAATAGGCCTCAGCCCAGTAATGGGCCGTGACCTGGGGTTGAGGACCACAATTTAGATTTCCATCCTGCTAGTTTCAAAAGACTTTGGTTATTTGTATTTGGCACCTCTGCCCACTGCTACCTTTTCCCACCCTCAGTCTATCATTCTTGCTCTGTTCGTTTTAAGACATGTCAGGCATTTAGATTAGGAAGGTATTGAACATGAATGAAATGCCAGAGAAGTCTGGAGATAATACTTGAGATGAATTACCGTGTGAATTTAGATAGTTGTTCAAACCAATTAGTCCTTGAGTCTCTTTTGGAAAAAAAAATAATAACATCATGAGTGATTTGGTTTTATTGGTGTTGGGTTTTTTGTGGGGATGAAATAAATGAGTGATAGTCAGGTTTTAGAATAAGTCATCATCTGTGTTACAGGATTTATATTTTAGTTTTGGAAATTGTTAACCAATTGTGATTTTTTTAAAAAAAAAAACCTTTGGATGAGGCATATGTTTGGCATTCTGAGAGTAGGAAATATTGCCTAGCTGCTTCATAATACTCTTGGTTATATGAATTATGCATCAGGTCATAATATAAGGCAGCACTTTCTAGTACCTATTTGGGGAAATGATAATGAGAAGTGGGAGATAAGAAATATGTTGCCAGTATTCTTTTCACTTTTATTTGTTAGTTGGGTTAAAAGCAGCCCTTGAATTGTGTCATTTTTTTTCTCTCCTGAGCTTGACTATTTAATCATCGGAGAGAATAACAGGCATGGATTTTGTGGCAAGATTTATTGCACCCCTAACTGCCAGCAAAATGCTTCGTTCATTTGAGCATTGAGAAGGAGCTCAGTTTAGAACATTAAATGGGCTTCATTCTGGGAGAAAAATAGCCTGGGTGATTGAAATGTCACTGCAGAGTTAAGCTCTTCAGGCTGCATGTTAAATAGTATTAAAATCTGTGAGTTTGGTCTTCTCTCCCTCCACACAAAAAATGCCTATGAGATTGCTATCCTCCTCCCCCACACCCCCCAAAAAATGCAGAATTGTGGAAGAGGTTTTTTTAAAAAAAAAAATTAGTTAGGCTTTACTGGAAATATCAGGGAAAATATTATAGCTATTCATTTGCAAAGGGAAATGTCACTTCGCTTTTATTGTGATTGTTGGTTTGTTTAGATTTATCGGGGCAAATAAAAAAGCCTAGAAATTTCCCCAGTTTTAAAAAAAACAACACAAATCCTGTAAAGGAACTGAATAAAAGTATTTTTGGTATGCAAAATTTTCCCGGTGTCAGCAGAATAAAAGTGGCCATCTTCCTGTTGCAAGTAAAATAGGATCAGACTTGAATTCTAAATTGCAACTTTATTTCAAAAATGTATTAAGCTATACATCTTTTTTTCTGGGTTGTATCTGAATTTCATGGGGGGATGGGAAACAAGTGGGAACCACTGCAGATAGGATTAGCAAATACAACTGGGACTGATGATGACCCAGTTTCAAGCAAAGAGATTGCTAAGAGAAATCGTGACTGTTTATGATGTTATTTGAGCTTTCCCTTGCTTTACAGGCCTGCCAAAGGTTATAAATGCAAAGATTGTTGGCAAAGTTACTTTTTCATGCAGGATCCAGTCTGAGTCAGTCACCAGGACCAAAGGTTTGTTCTTCCAAGCTTTCAAGCTCGTGCTGAAGCTTATCATCAGGGAATTTCTCTCTGTCTAGAATATGCGGCCTGGCTATTCTACACATTATATTTATGTAGCTCCTGGTTGTGTGTAGCTTTTAATTGCTGGTTCAGGTGTTAATGGCTAATCATTAATTGTTTATTCCTTGTGTTCCTGCACCTTTGGCTCCTAAATACTTGATATGTTGGTGGTAAATCAGCACTCTTATTGATTGATAAGTGGCCCATGGCTTCAATGATTTCTCTGGCTATTTTTCTCCTTGCTCAGCCAACAATTGTAGTAGCTGCAAAATTGGATACATGTTCTTGTTCATTGCAATGTGAGGTTATCAATGAATTTGGGTCTCCTAGTCCAACTACTCTCTTGTGTTCTCACAATCTGGTGGTTAGCTTACTCTCCATCTGACCCATACAGTTACAAGGGCAATTCAAGTTACATTTGTAGTTTCTCCACCTCCAAATAATTACTTTTTCATCACCAAATGGTTGCTAAATGAATACCTGCATAACAAGTGATATTTTTGAAAGTAGAATATTTCCCCATAGTCGCCTTCTCGTTGCTCCTTTTGTAAGGATTGAAAGCAGGGGTGCCACTCTAAAACCCTATTTACATTTTAACAATGATAAATTTCCAACAATTGCTTAATGAATTTGCTAGATCTCCAGGCAATAAAAGAGGATTTTCTGAAGAGGATAGAATACAGAGAAAATGTCTGGTAATGATTATTATGAAATTAGCTTGAAAGCCTTCTTAAAATGTTTTATAATGTTATTCAAGTCTATGTCAGCAAATAGTTTCTATGCTGGATTTAAACTTAGAAAGAAAAAGCTAAAGTAAAATTACAATATATATATCTTGGAAAATGCTATTATTCATCAGTACATTATTAAAGTCCAATCATCTAGCTCCTGATGATTTCATGCATACTTTCAAACAGTTTTCTTGACCGTGCAGAAGTAGTTTATCATTCTGCTCTTTCAGGATTATTCCTTACAGACCCAATCTAGTCTAGTGGGTACTTCATCCAAGTGCTAATCTCTTTGGTTTAACATATAGAAAAAGATACAGTAAACCAAAATCAAACAGGAAAAAAATAGGGTAAAGGGACAAAAACAGAAAACTCCTTAATTTTTAAAGCATAGCTTTAACCTTTCCTCCCTACTTTCTTCTCTATTAGTTATCCATTTATGGAATAAAAATATTGATCAATATTATTCAGTTAATATTTAGAGAGGTCAAAACACATTTAGCTTTTTGTGATCAGCCAAGGTCAGCTAGATGTTACCATGTATCCAAGATGGCGAACCTATGGCACCGGTGCCGGAAGTGGCATGCAGAGCCATCTCTGCCAGCTCATGAGCCGTTGCCTCAGATCAGGTCCTCTGCACATACGTGCACGCCTCCTGCCACCCAGCTGGTTCTCAGGTATCTGCCACACATGTGGGGGGGGGCGAGCAGGGGTGGAATTCAATTTTTTAACAAGCGGTTCTGTGGGCGTGGCTTAGGTGGTGGGCATGGCTTGGTGGTCATGTGACTGGGTGGGTGTGGCTTGGTCATGTTATTGGCTGGGCATGGCCAACTCAACATCACTCACACTGAGGCACGCATCTCCTCCCCTGGCCTCTTGCAACTGTGGGGATGCTGCAACAGTCGTAAGTGTGAAAAACGCCCATAAGTCACTTTTTTCAGTGCCATTGTAACTTTGAATGGTCACTCCACACAAGCAAAGTACCAGCAAAGGAGGGGAAAAAAACTCCAGAGAAGTTCCTGAGACAGGAAGTCTAGTCCTGCCAAGAACGTAATAAGGGTTAACGGAGAGGCAGTTTCTGTAAACAACACCAGAATGTTTCCTTCCTGCCTTCCTTACAGGATTAGGCCAGTAATTTCTTCTAACAACCGGTTCTCCAAACTGCTTAGAATATTAACAACCGGTTCTAGTGAATAGGTGCGAACTGTTAAAATCCCACCCCTGGGGACGAGGCAAACACGGGAGATGCATGTGCATTTGCAGAGGTGTGAGGAGTTGTGCGTGCAAGCACAGAGGCATGTGGTACTCAGGGGGTTGCGTGCACATGGGGGTTATGCACACATGTGCAGGGGGCTGGGGGGCATCATGCATGCATTCCATTATGGGTGCAGGCACGCGAGCACACACACACGCACATTTTCAGCATGCGAGGACGAAAAGGTTAGCCATCACTGCCATATGCAGTATTTGGCCTGCATCTTGAGCAATACCTCTATAGTCTGCTCTGCACTGCCAGGTTGTTTACCAATTAATTGAGTGGTAATAAAATTAGGTTAACCAATATAATTAGTACATTATGACATCAATTTTAGAGATTCTATGATAATGACAAATGTGCACAAAATTTCTACTCAAAATACAATAATTTCAATATAATATCCTAAAGGGGAACTAAATCTCTTTACATTTAGAGAAGGAAGATAGATAGATAGATAGATAGATAGATAGATAGATAGATAGATAGATAGATAGATAGATAGATAGATAGATAGATAGATAGATAGATAGATGATAGATAGATAGACAGATAGATACATACAGTCCTTACCTCAGGAAGAATTCTTTTTCAGAAGGTGGAGACTCTGACACTCCTGCAAAATAACACCTTTTAACACAGGGGACCTTGTGTGCACTCATACCACTAGAACTTATTAGGTAGGCAGAAATATTCGAGATAAGCCTCATATCTCTAGGCCAGGAGTATCAAACTCATGTCGTCACAGCAGCCTCATGTGACGTATCATGTGT
Source organism: Pseudonaja textilis (assembly GCF_049901715.1). Lineage (NCBI taxonomy): Eukaryota > Metazoa > Chordata > Lepidosauria > Squamata > Elapidae > Pseudonaja > Pseudonaja textilis. The sequence continues at coordinate 169,622,923 of NC_141991.1, read as the reverse complement.
GATGAATCCAGCCCATGGGCTGGGAGTTTGACAACTCTGCTCTAGGCCATACAGGACTTTGTGGCACCTTGAACTGCACTCAGAAACCATTTGGGAAACCATTCATTTCTCCATAGTGAAGTAACTTGAAAAGAGAAACTCTATTTAAGTATGTCCCTTAAAATAATCTGAGGAAAACAAGGGGTGGCATTGAATGCAAAATGGCCTGCAAATATCAATCTGTACAGCAGCTTAAGAAAAATACAAAATACCGTACTGATCAAATCTGACCAAGATAAGCCAGGAGTCATTGAGGTTTCTAAGTCTGAACATTGTGAGAGCAAGGAGCTTTGTTTATCTGAAGGAGAATCTATTTATCTTTGCCAACTTAGCATTATTCTGATTGCTTCAGAACATTGAAAAACAATGTATATTGAAAGTATGCTGTCTTCTGCAGCAGATGTTGAGCAGACAAAGCAAGAAAGGATCTTTTAAACTCCTTCCAGTTCATTTTATAGGCAGAACATACTTCCATTGCATCTCATTTCAATTTTTTCCTGCTGCCATGATCAAAACCTACACCAATGTTTGCCTCAGCAAGAAGTTCAGAAAGGCTGCAATAAGGGCTACCTCTGACTCTGTATTCTACTGAAATGTTCCAATAAGCACTTTTCCTTGTTTCCTGCAATCTAAGACTGTAACAAACAAACAAAACCCATGTCTCTTCCTCTGTGGTTTCTGTATGACAGGAAGATCAGCCTTCAGAGCTCTCTCTAAACTTCTGGCAGTATCCTTAAATTTAATCCACGTCACTGATCTAGAGCCAGTAAAATTGCTAAAGGACTTGAGTCTGATTTTAAAGTCCAATTCTGTCAAGTGGTAGTATGCTCACTTCCAAAAGCATTTGTAGATCATCTATTGTGGGCAGTTTGTTGAGTATCAGTTCAGAAGAGATGATAAGGAGCAAGGTCATAGCCAGAATTCTTCCCGTTACATCTCCTTATTCCTTATCACAAAAGAGGACTAAAACGCTGTTGTTTTAGTGCCAAGAATCTCACGTAATTATGCCCATTTAATGACTGGCAATCAAGCTCAATTCAGCAACATGTTTAATTTCTATTTTTTTTCACATAGTGCAGAATGGAGGATGAAAGCTCAAAAGCATGAGTAAAATTAGACGACAAAAGCACTATAGTAGCAACAAGTAATCTGCTCCCAAGGCCTTGTCCAAGGTGCTGAAAGTTCTAGCAACAAATTTAACTTCATCTTCTCTTTGCCTTTTTTCTTGCTTGAGCTCCAGGCTGTTTGCCAGTTATTTAGATTTGGCTGGCTGCCAAATTCATAAACTTCTGTTCTGCCTGGGCTCCACTTACCAAAAAAGATCAACTTGGGGTACACACACATACCAACCAGATCAAAGTTTAATCAATCTAAGGGATCTTAGTCCTGCATTTGAACACAGGTTTACTTTGAGCCACATGAATTGAGTTTACTGAGGCACATGAATGTTTGTGCAACATTTTTTCCCCAACATGTTTGCTGCACTGTGCCCAGTATAATTGTCACAATCTCATTATCCAGTCAGGAACGACGGAGTGCTTATTCATGCTATAACTTTTATAAAACTTTGGGAAACAACTTTGTGATGTAATCTCCTAGTTTGTCATATTCAGTCAGGAATGCCAGGTTTAGAATCATATTTGTAAACAAAAAATAACAGTTGTTTTCTTATATTTCTCTGGAGACAGCTGAAAGTTTTCTTGAAGGCAATCATTTTTTTAAAAAAACCCTCAGCTATGTCAGGGATTGGCTTGAATATTGCTGAAAGATAATCAAAATAAAACCTTAGAATAGGGTGGTGAACCACATAGTAGTTATGAGTACAAATATACATACCAGCCTCCTCTTTTGTGTGTATCCAGATATTCAGGGTTGCAAATAGGCAATTTTAATATTCTTCCACCTTACTTCCACCCATCTCAGCAGGTCTTAGGCAGCCTGTTGATCAGTAGAAACAACTTCCTTTCAGTCATATCAGACAACAGTTATTGTCATTTTCAACTATAGAGACAACCCAGCTTTTCTAATACGATTTCGTGTTAAGAATAGATGGTCTTCAGGCTCCAAATAGTAAAAGTTTCTGAACTGTGTGCTGATAGTGTATACAGTTGGATTGACTGACAGGTTGACTGTGGGATCAGAATCAAAAGCCTATTCAGTAAAGTATCCTCAAGCCATAAAGTATTATGTACCCCTGCCTTATATTGAAGAGTTCACAACTGGAACTGAATCCATATTGGGACAAAGATATGTTTTTAATGCCTTTAGTTTCTTCAATGGGGACCATCAAAGTTTTGCAAAGCCAAAATAACATTTTCTTGCAAAACAGAAAAATGTTGGCTATGGGAGTAAAATACATATTTAACTATAAAATTGTGTCATTTTTCTGTAAAGCAAAAAATCACTGGAAACTGAAGAAATAAGGATATATTACTGGAGAATTTTCTGGCAGCTACATAGTCAGATACAGCCAGCTAATATTCTTCTCCAATTTTCAGCCAGTTTTATTTATAAGGACATAGATTATCATCAGCAGAGACAAATAATAATGGATGTAAGAATGTTGCAGCAAGAATACTTTTTTCTCTGTTAAAACCTTTTCAAAATTCTTAGGAGTAAGCCTGACCAATTTCAATGACTGTTTCTCACTTTTGTCCTTGTAAATAAACTTGTGGGTACAGTATGGGGCAATTCTTTCTGATGGATCTGTTAATCAGTGTCTTCCATATTCTTACCTCAAAGGTACTGACTAATGCATCCATTCTCTCTCATTCTGTTGTATAGGGTTAATGTTTATATGAAAAGGGCAGTGGGAATTGACTGATACTCAAATTCTGGTATAGAATTAATGGAGGTGAAAAAAAAAACCAAGTACAAGCCACTTAATGTTCTGGCAGCTTTAAATTTTGAGATCCTTGTTAGTTACAACTTAAGCTTAAAAGTTTATTTGCATTATGTCAGGAATTTCCCAGCCCTATATGGAAATTGCATTAATTAACTGTAAAGTTTTTTTGTTGGCAATATACAGTATGTATTCTGTCACTGAGGTATATCCAATTTGTTACAGACTGTAACAAACAGTGTAATAAACAGTGATTTATTAGTAAACTCAATCATCGTTTGCAATATTCCAGTATGTTCAAATGATATACTATCATCATACCATATTACCCCCTCTGTCCATTGCAGGAATGTACTACTAGAAAATTCCTGATGGATGACCAACCAGTCTTTGTTTAAACGCTTCCAATAAAAGATAGTCTACCATCTCCTAAAGCAATCTGTTTGCTAAGGAATGTTTTGCTGATGTCCAACTGAAATCTACTTCCTTGTAATGTAAACTTACTGTTTCTTTCCTGTTTTCTGGAACACCTCTAAACAACCCCATGTCTCCCCTCAGTCTTCTCTCCATGCTAAATATGCCAAACACCTTGAACTATTTCCCTTACGTTTTTCCTTCTTAGTCCCCTTATCATCTTGCTTGTTGTCTCAGGACATTCTGCAGTTTGTCAGAGGTTTTTTTTCTAAATGCAGTGCCCAGCACTGGATGGAATAATCTAGGTGCAATCTGACTCAAATAGCATACAGAGGGATAGAATTTTTCATATGAACAGTAATTGGCAACTACTTTAAAGTACTATATTACCAGGTCTGTTTTATATTACTGAAAGATTTATAAATATAAGCGCCTAATTAGTTTTCTTCTACAAAGTGAATTATAAGAATTTTATAGAAATACAGTAGAGTGGCTGAGTATGAGTTGCTAGGTAGCTTTGAGTTCATATATTACCCTTTTGTGAGCTTTTATGCATTAGAAAACACACTTTTTTTTCTAGAGTGAGAAATTTACATTTGTCTCAGCTCCATTACATTATTTTACCACATTAGCATAACCTAACAAGATCATTTTGAATTTATTTATTTTGTGTAGTAATACACAGTTTTGTGTCATCTGCAAATAATTATATCCTCTGGCTCATCATCCAACCAATTAATAATAATAATGAATATTGAAGAATAGAAGGCCCAAGGATGAATTTTGAATAATCTTGCTAATTCAAATATCATAAATACTTTGCCAAATGCTTGGTAAAATAAAGATATTCCTACAGAGTTATTCTTATAATATAGCAGCAAACTTTATTCAAAGTGTTTTCAGTTCTCTTCCATGTTAGCAAAAAAGCTATCTATAAACTGAACACTTGATTTATTTAGCCCTTTTTAAAACATAATTTCAGCTCTTCTCTCAGTTGATAACTAAGAGTACTATTCTTGGGGAATATCTGTTTGAGAGTAAAAGCTTCTAAGAGTTGGATCTAACCAGAAATCTTAAAAAATATTTTATAGCCAATTAGGTAGGGTTTTCAAAGTATTTCTAGCAAACTTAAATAATAGAAGAGATAAGGATGATAAAATTTAATATGCTTTAGCCTGCAGTTACTGATTATAAGTTTAGCATTAAATTTCATACTAGTGGATTCCTTTGAAATGTTGGGGATAGCTGAAATATATCAGTTAAAAAAGCTACAGAAATGAACATGAGTCTGTTTCTTATAATTTGATTTGTTTTTAAGCGTGTCTTAAAAATGGCATTCTGAACTCATTAATTATGTGACTAAGCAGCCATAGGTAAACTACAAATTTATAGATTTCAAAATTTGATATCTGAGCTCCTCTTTCAAATTATATAGAAATAGATACTATATTCAAAAGCCCGTAATAATAACAATTAAAATCACCCAAAGGTAAGTGGTGATATTTTTGCAAATATCTTTTACGTGCATGGACTAAGTTCTTACAGTTGTTGAAAATCTAGGTTCATACAGAATTCTCAGACTCAAACCATGATTTAGAAATATATCAAGCAAAACAGAGATTTTGGCTTAGTGCAGTATGTGAACCCAGCAAGCATTTTGTTTGTAGCTAAAATCTTCATGATCTCAAAACTTTCAGCTTTCTGTTGTAGTGAGTATATTATCATTTTTGAAATGTGTAGTACTCATTTAGATCCATTTTAGTAGCATTGGTTCTTTATACTCTATAGAGTAGGAAAACTATTTTTTAAAAAAAAATCATAGCATTTGATTGGTACTGATAGCATAGAAAACTCTTAGGGAGTCATCATTGGGAGCAGGGAAATCCATGCTTAAGTCTATCAGTGGCTAATTTTGAGCTTCCATTATCCCACAACCTAACCTACCTCATATGATTGTATGGATAAGTGAGAGAGAATTGAAGCCTGATATAATTTCCTAATGAAAAGCAAGAGCTGTGCTGGCATAGTGGTTAGAATGCACTATTGCAGGCTAACTCTGCCCACTGCCAGGAGCTCAGTCCTGATTGGCACAAGGTTGACTCAGCCTTCCATCCTTCTGAGGTTAGTGAAATGAGGATACAGATTGTTGGAGGGCAATATGCTGACTCTATAAACTGCTTAGAGAGGGGCTGTAAAGCACTATGGAGCGATATATAGCTATTACTAATATTGATAAAAAAGGTATTATGCTTTTATTCATCAAGGAATAACACTGTATACAAAGACCAAACAAAAGAAACAGTAACTGGTGTTCTTTGGAAGTTTGTTTTCTAAATTTTCATATACAAATGCATTTGTATCTGAAAATCCTATTACATTTCAATATAAATATTTTTAGCATTCTTTTCAATTTTGTAATTATATTATATTTGGGAATTTTTGCACAAATGCTAATCAGTCAGAGTGGCTATTCTGTCAAGACATTCTTTATAATCAGAGTGCAATTTTGATGCATCCATAACAACATGACTTATATTTTCCTTACAGAATTTGCATTTGCTTGATTTGATAGATTGAAAACTCTTGATGATTGTTCCTGAGATAGAAAAATTAATCTTACAGTTTATTTCTTGATGGTGCCAGTTTGCAACCATTGCCAGCATTCCTGTTTTTGCCCATTTTTATTGGTATTATATTATTTCCACTTTTATTTCAAGAAGGTTTCTTCTCTAACTGTTTACTGTTAAGGGGGAAGGATCAAGACTGTAAATAAGGAAATACAACATTTGTTCAACAAAATTACATTGCTCACTGCTTTATTTTATTTAAAAATAATATCTATTCTTTTCTCGAAAATATCTGATTCTTGGAAAATCTTGTTTATAGTTATCATGAATCATTAAAAAAAACAAGGATCAGCAGGACAAACTGAACAATACTGTAGAGTGGTTTCATATGTTACACTGAGATAATAAAGGGAAGGAAGTTGCTATCTCTTTCTTTGTCAAATCTCTATAGAGCCTTTCCAAACAATTGCACTTGTCAGCCTCCATAAAACTAACATTTTCTGTCTATAACAGGAATCTCTATAGATAAAAATGTGTAATAGTTTGAATTCTGTTAGGATAAAACTTCTCCTTTATGTTGCTAGCTTAGAATTAGGTACACAGAAGACAAAGCCTCTCTACTTTCAAAGTCACGTCAGTACTTGCCAAAATATTAAAAATGCTTTGTGGCCACAGCTTTCATGCACTCTTTTGCTGAATTCTTAGGTAATCTTCTCTGGTCAGACACCCTCCACCTATTTATCATTAATTCTTGATACTGCGAAAACAAAATTGGCAAACTAAAATGAGCAGATATTTTATTGATTTGTTCATAGAGAGTATCTTCAATGTTTGCTCTGTAAAATGTGGCATAGAACATTGTTTTAATGTTTTAATAATGATTGTATGTTCCAGCAGATTATTAAAGTAAACATCTAATTGATCAACATTCATTAACAATCAATATTAAATTTTATTTTAAATTTTAAAAAATGTTGCAGAGTTAACTGAAATTCTGATTAATCCTATGAGGAAAAGAAAAAGCCCCTAAATCTAAGAAAATAGTATTATTGCTAAATATTAATAAATTCACTCAGGCTAACGTAGTGGATATGGGTTCAAAAATGAATTTAGCAGTACCCAAATATAATTAGAATTGATTTGTAAGACTATTAAAATATTTTTATTACTGGGGAGAGCAAAAATGTATGGCATTTTTGTATTGTTTATAATTTTAATATGTACTTATCAGTATGAAATATTGGTAATAGATACCTTGACAGATTCTTGAATATTTTCATGTGAAGCTTTACTAGGAAGCATAACATACTTTGGAAGCTGTTAGTTCTTTGGTAAATGCTATTTATTTTTCCTGTTGCTCCCATATGATTCTATATGATTATAATAATAGTACGGTATTATTTGCTATGGTGTATTATCTGAGCTTAACATTAAATTTAGGGTATTCTGCTTCACTGAAGACAGGCAGAATGCCCCAAATAACTAATGAATCTTCAGTGCATGTTCATTGTCTTGTGTGGCATTACTTGAAAGTAATTTCACCAATAGTTACATAATCATAATGATTTTGATATAAAGCCTTCCTAAATTAAGGCCAGTATAAAAACCAGCAGAAGAAAATAGCTTTGATGCCAATGCTGCCCAGCCTTATATATTATCTTTTTCATTCACAGTTAACAGCAAAGTACTCAAGTCTATATGATAAATGGAAGAGGAAATGAAAAGGCATACTTAAGAGAAAAAAAGGGGGGGGAAGAGGTGGGCAAGCAGTTTCATAGATTGGAGGTCATAACTGAGAAGACTCGGACTATGGAGTCCCTGGCATTTCCTCACATAAGAGATCCTGTAAAGGCCTTTTCACCCGGCTCTTCCTTGATGAGCAAACTCAAGCTGCTATATCTAATTTTTATGATTGATATATTATTTTTATACTTCATTTAGAACTCATCTGATCAACAGCAGATTGAGAAGGGGTTTCATAGGTTATTTGTATCACATTGTCTGCGTGATATTAGCACACAATCTCAGCTGCTCTGAATTCACATTCTCAGAAAATAATACTCAGCATCATACTTCATTAATATTCAATAGAAAGACTCCTGAATGACCTTGTCAATCAAAAATAACAACTATGAATTAATATTACTATTATTATCCTTTTTTTTAACATAGCCATTCTCTCTATTATACTGTTTTGGTTTTCCTTATTATCAGAAGTGATATACTGCTGAGACACATATTGTTTGAGGCTTGGAGTTTTTTTCATGAAGGTTGTCCTAGGGAGGTAGCAGCTGATAGTTTCCATGTATATGACACCTTGTTACACATGGCTGATAAGATGTGTTAAGAGGTGAATTGAAATGCATTGTTTTCACTTTCTTTCTCTCACACACATACGCATGCATTGTCATTATGGATGATACTTAAGAGGATCTACCATTCCTCAAGTGTTCTGGTAAAATACATAAAAGAAGACAGCAGATTCCATTGAAGGAGTAAAATTCTTGTGTAACATTTTGATAAAAGCTATGTACCTGGTCAAAGTACAACAGTTATCTTTCTTTCTATTCCTGAATTCGGAATAGTGCTAATATCTTCTTGTCCTGTTCGTCCTTTCTTTCATTGTTCTTTCTTCTCTGAATTCAGAGAATCTTTGAAATCAACGTTGCCAATTTAGCTGATGTTGGCCTTCATATGCACTGAATTCTTCCCAAGGTCTTAGGATATCTTAATATATTGGTGTAACATTTGTGCAGATCCAAGCAGTGTGGCCTTTTGCAATTGACAAGTGGAAATTGTTCTAAATTCTAAAAAAATCTTTAGGATCTTTCCAATCCTAAATTTCTAAGTAAATAATAATAGCCCCCCAGTGAGGATCACATACTCATGGAGCTTTTGTGCTGGGAGGAGAATGAAATCTCTGCCAAATATGCAATCATACTGGATAGGTCTCATCAGAGGAGCCAGACAAAGAGTGTCTCATCTATATACAATATCATGAGACATAATTTACAGAAACCCATACTGGTTTGGTTGTCTCCTGGGTCAACAAGAACCTAAATAGCAGTGGTGGGATTCAAAATTTTTGCTACCGGTTCTGTGGGCATGGCTTGGTGGGCATGGCATGGCTTTGTGGGCATGGCAGGGGAAGGTTACTGCAAAATCCCCATTCCCTCTCCACTCCTGAGGGAAGGTTACTACAAAATCACATTCCATCCCCACCCCACTAATCTGCTTTCCAGTTCCATTCTCCTGTGCAGGGCAACAAAAGAAGACCTCGCCTATCAGGTGGGACTCGGGAGGCAGAGAATAGATGGAGGCGGGGCCAGTCAGATGTGGTATTGCCAGTTCTCCAAACTACTCAAAATTTCCGCTACTGGTTCTCCAGAACTGGTCAGAACCTGCTGAATACCACCTCTGCTCAGTAGGAGTTGGAATTATTGGACAAATGGGCTACAGGACTCTGAGCGATCAGGGCCAATAGTTACAGAACTACTGGATGAAAAATGACTTACCTATTGCAAATATACAAAGATTGAAAACAAAGAAATAATTATCTGAATAGGATATCTGAAAAGAATGCACCATCTCTTGAAATAACTGAATAGAGGCTAGCAGATCAATGTCAGTTTATAATATGAAATAAAGACTTCACGGAAACAGGACTGGAAGAACTGCAAAGGTCTGCTCAGGGCAAAGGCAGCCTCAAAGCCTTACCGGAAGATGCTCGGACTGTAGAGTCAAACCAGAGGGAGTCAGCAGTAGAGGAAGCCAGCACAGCTATTGAATCGTTTTAATTCCCAAATTGTGAATTGATAATGAATAATTAGGCTGTCTGAAAATAAGGTTCAGTATAGGGTTTACAAAACCTGTGTTTTCCCATGAGAATAAGAAGACCTGGCTACCCAGAATAGTTAAATGCATGTATCATGTGCATTTTCCTTTAATTGCCATCTGGTTTCCTTCTTTATTTTCTTTCCTCCCACATTTCTGATTTTCCATATGTCTCTTTAATCAGATCTTAAAGAATCTAGTTCTTATCTGTGGGATAAAATTATATGAGGATAATTTTTATAGCTGTCTGACAAGTTTAATAAAGTTAATGACTATTAGCCATTAAATCGTCCATTCATTTGCGAAGGTAATTGTTGTTAATACTGGCCCAGCTTGTTGGACTTTTGTTCATGTCACTATATAAAAGTAGTTTTTCCTTAAATGGGCTATTTGAGAATACCAATGAATGTGGAACTTCATAGAAAATAACATTGTGTAAGATCAGTGGCCCCCAACTTTTCAGACATCAGGGATCAGTTCAGTGGGAGGGGGCGGAGTTCACGTGGTAATTAGATTCCATACATGTACAGGTCAGAGGTGGTATTCAGCAGGTTCTGACCAGTTCTGGAGAACCGGTCATGGAAATTTTGAGTAGTTCAGAGAACCAGCAAATACCACCTCTGACTGGAGATTTTACAGCATCCTTCCCCTGCCATGCCCACCAAGCCACACCCGCAGAACCGGTAGTAAAAAAACCCACCACTGGTACAGATGAAACTTTGCTCACTTGTGCCTCCTGGTTCCTAATGTGCCTAGTATCGGCCTGGGGCTTGGGGACCCTTGGCGTAAGATTTTTATATAAGGATCATCAGGAAATCCGACACTTTCCCACTTAAAAGCAGCATTATGCTAGATAGAAATAAGAAAGGCAGCCTACTGTATTGAACTGCTGCGACATTTATAGGTTTCAGGACAGCGGATATCCTTTCTGAGAAAGAAAAATTTACAGTTGAGCACTTGGAAATTTTAAAGATACTTGGATTACAAGAAATGCGATCAAAGAATAGTACTGAATTATTTGGCAGCAATGGCACTATGCTGACAAAAAAAGTAATTAAATATTAACTAGCTAGTTCATTTTTACGCACTATAATCCCACAGAAGGAACATGAAGCAGAAGCTGCACAGTATGAAGGCATGGGGAGAAAAGGATGTCATGTTAAGAGAAATAAACATATATAGAGATATAAAACCTCTATTATAATCGGCTGTGATCTTTCTTCAGGCATTGAATGTCATTTGTATGGCATAATGTTTGTATTAACTGAAATAAAATAAAGTCAATTATTTCCTTTTGAAGGAAACATTCTGCTCAATAGTAGAATATATTTTATTTTATTGTTCTCTAAGTGTCCCTGCAGTTTGATTTGCTGCAGTTTGATTTCTCGTTTACCCCGCCCCCCTCCAGCACAGCATTTGCAGCACCAGGCTGGGGAAAGCTACACTAAATATTTATATCTAGAAGCTCATGGCAGGGCTCAAAAATTTATTACAAGCACTTCATTTTTGCTCAAGAAATCTGAGCTTCAGCTTTGCCTGGAATGGCCAGTCCCTCAGGATTACCTATATAGGTTCTTTATACTTTTTGAAGGAGAATATTGAGATTTAAATATAGCTTAATTGAACTGTCCATCCAGTTTAGCGATTTGCACACTGGTGCAAGGCTGAAGTGCAACACTAAAATTAAAACATTTGTTCCTGGGCCTGTTCCTTCATCTGGAATTAAGTCTTTTATATGAATAGGAAATAAGCTTTGATAGTTTCCCTTTCAATGGCTGTGACCAGAGTCATCTTCTGCAGCTTGGAAGAGTAAGACTGAAACAACGTCTGAAAGGGAAAGCATTGTTCTCTTTGGAACTTACTGATCATATTTTTTTTACCCTGTGTGCACATCTTTTCATCCATTCTCAGAATTTGAATGAGCAGAACAGCCTGCACCTAAGTCATAAGAAGTATCAAATAAGACCTTGACAGAACAGGTTGTAGTCATACCACTGCATGTCAGAGTAATTTCTATAGCATCTTTTCCCCAGTCCTCCATATAGTTTGGGACTATAGTTCCTTAGATTTTCAGTTAACATGGATTGAATAATGCATGCTAAGAATTCTTGGAACTGTGATCCTAATGTATCAGTTTGGGGGTATCCTGACTTATAGAAATGATCTAAAGTTTAGAACAATAACGAAGTAAGTATTGGGAGGTCATTGAGTTCTCCCATATTGTAATACGATGCATCCAAATTGTGAAGGATCTGCTAGCTGGGCATTTAAGATATAAGCATTAAAATAATAAATACAACTGAAACAGATATAAACTGCTGAAATTGTTATTCAAGTGAGTTGAATAATCAAATATTATGTTTTTAAAAGAATACAGTAGACAAAAAAAAAAATGAGTGTTACCTTTCTGCTCCGTGAGCTCCTTCCAGGTTCAGTTCAATGTGCTGTTTTTAACCTTTACAGCCCTTCAAGGCATGGGGCCCAGTTATCTGAAGGACCTTTTCCCCTCCCCAATTGTATCTGCTTATCCCACCAGATCTGGCAGAGAAGGCACTCTTTGGGTTCCATCTATTAGGGCAGGGGGTAGGGAAACTTGGCTCTTTTATCACTTATGGACTTCAACTCCCCAAATTCCTGAGTGAGCCATAAAAGGTTCCCCATCCCTGGCCTACTGGTTTTTCAGTTATTTCAGTTACATTTGTATATTAAACAGTCCCATTCAAGTCAAAAATTGATTTCCCTCACAATTGAAAAACCAGTAGGCCAGGGATGGGGAACCTTTTATGGCTCACTCAGGAATTCTGGGAGTTGAAGTCCATAAGTGATAAAAGAGCCAAGTTTCCCTAACCCTGTATTAGGGGAGATGTGCCATCCCTGTCAGATGGTCTCAGTTCCAACTTCTCCAAACTAGGGTCTAATGGGGCCATGATAACCAGGGAAAAATCCTACAATGGCTCCCTTATTAGAGCTAACATCATCCTCTCTGCTTATGTGCTTTTTTAATGGACACTAATATAGTTATTGGTTTTTTTCATTGTACATAAAAGAAAATAAATGAATATGCCACCCTGAGTCATGTGTATACACATGTAAATATGTATGTATGTACATATGTATGTAACCAGCCATAAGCACATTGTGTGTGCCATGCATGAATATTGGTGTTGAAAATTTAGGATCTCATGAGAGGATTAAACTGCCCTGGCTAAAAAGAATGTTGCAACCTTCTCAGGTCAGCAATCATCATTACTCAAATGCTCCTCAAACCAATTACTTTTAGCAGTGGCTCCTTAACTGCAACCATAAATGCCTGCCGTCTGATGCCTTGCTAAATCCTGCTTAAAGAAGCACATACACATAACAGCCTTATTGTTACAATATGCAAGTCTACCATATACAGTAGCGTGCCTGAACATTTGCTGTCTTAGTTTTCTAACAATACTGTGCAGAAGAAGTCAAGCCTTTCATCTCCCTCTATTTTTCCAATATGTCTGCCAGTAGATTCTATGGATTCTGCCAGTGCTCACATTGGCATTCTGTCTCTAAGTACCTTTATTGGGAGATTTCAGTTACTTAGACCAGCTCAACTGCTAGCAAAATGGAAATTATTTTAAAGCACTGTTTGCAGGCAAGCTTGGGAAGCTAATGATTTCTTTCAGCTGTTTGATTGTTTTATGCTACAACCCCTGTGATTCTTAAATACTGGTTTCTTGTATTACTTGGTTGTGAAATGTAATCCAAAATAATTGGAAGGCACAGGCTAACAAAAGTAAAATACTTGATACTGAAGATATCTAAGCCCCAAATGAGAAAGAATAGCTGATACACATCTAAGAGAAAGATGAACCTAAGAACAGGTTATGCATAGAACAGCAACTACCGATACTATGCCATCTTTTGTAAAGAGCATTTAGACAGCTGAGTATCTAATCCTGCCCATTCTCGTTAATGATAAGAATGTCATTATCCTTTGCAAAGAAAAGTATAGGAAGAACTTTTCCTTACCTTGCGATTCTTCTTGTATTACATTGAGATTGCTGATCTCAGAAATCTAAGCAAGGTTAGATCTGGCCAACAATTGGTTGGGAAACTATTAGGGTTGGTTTCCAAAAGGAAAACACACATTCCCTGTGTGTATGTCTTGGAAAATCACATCTATTGCCAATAAAATTGTATAGGGGTTGTATATATGTCTGTGAAAACACCAGGGGTCAAGTTCAATTTAATATTTACTTATTTTTTTAATGTAAAAATAATGGCAGACAATGAACACCAGTTCTCAAAAGAAAAGTAGTCCATATGGAAATGAAATTATCTATAAACTGCCAATCACAGAGGCATTTAAAGACAGGGATAAACATTCTTGCTTGAAATGACAAACAGGCTTGGTTTCAAATTGTGGGCTGAAATAGGTATGCTTATTTCTCTCTTTAAAAACCTCTGCCTCTTCTGTAACAAGGTGGAGGAATTCAAAGTAAAAACCACTGACTTCGATAAAGCTGCTTTATCATTCATTCCTCTCTGCAGTTTATTGTCCAAAACTGCCTCCCCCATTCTGGCATTTAACACTTTAGTCTTAAATACAACATGTGTGTTGTATCCCAGATGTCTCTCAGAAAAGAACTCTAGAGCCAAAGTAAGCAAGATGGTATCTTGAAAATACAAAAGGACCAGATGTTGCAAAAAACATCTGTACAGCCCGTCTTTTAGTAGCATAAAAAAATATATGTACATAGAATTTGTAAAACGTTTTTCTCCAAACCTAGGCGTTGTTTTTCACTGTTCTAACATTTTTTCACTTCATAGATTTTTATAAATTGGATCAGTTTTCAATTAGGCATTTACTAGCCACAAAGCATTTTTATTACTGGAAAAAGTATGCAAATTGTCCTTACTTATATTAAAAAAAACCTTAAAAAGCCAGAAATTAGATTGTTTTGTAACAGTCTAAAATCTGAACAGAATATATGCACAATATAAAACAGATTTTTTGTTTAAAAAACCCCAATTTCCTCCAGATTTTATTATTTTATATATTTGTGACTAAGATGTATCATTCTGTTTTCTATTCATGGGGCGTTTTTTTGTATTATGTCAGGAAGCTTAAAAAAAATTAGTTCCAATGTTTAAATAATGTTTGCAGGTACAGCATAAGACTTGCATGTGTCACTTTTACAAGAGGAATTTCCTCTCATTAAAACCTTACAGAAGCCAATGAAAGTATTGTTCCAGAACAGGAAGAATTCCTCAGTCATGTCTTGGAGGACTCAGCTTTTAGTATTTGGAAGGCTCAGGTATATGACAACCACATACCATTGCTGGAGAAGAAAGGTCTTTCTGTAGTAACAATTTACTAAGATGTTGCCACAAACATGACTGTATATACATCTGACAACAGAATTGTCTGGAAATTAGTCCAAAATACTATTTCCCGTATAATAACTAAAACCAATTTGGGGGGGTCAGGACAAGACAGGATTGCAACCACTTACAGTAAAAATTTTATTATGCAAAAGAAAAAGGAGTAGGAGTATGTCAATTCTGTAGAATAACTGAGCTTCACTAGTTTAGCACCTCCTATCAGCTAGAATGCAGTATAACATACATCACTTCCCTCTCTGACTTTAGTAGCTTTACTTGCTTCCAATATGTTTCCTAACTTAGCTCCAAATACTAGATGTGACAGTTAAACAATAGAATGTCTCATACTAGGACATCTAAAGGATTGTCTTTTCCTATGTAAGCTTGGCATCCTAAAAGTCTTCAAGGATGATTTTTCATAGCTTTTCACTAACTTCTGGGCTGCTTTGACTTGGATCCAGGAGAGAGGAGAGACTTCTGTTTTGTGTTTTTTATTTCCTTTGTGAGGAAGTGCATTTGATTCATTTCTGATCGCCTTGTGCTTTAATGTTACCTTTCTTCCTCCCTCAGCATTCTTTCCTTCTCTTTACCCGTTCAAGCTTTACAATCCTGGGTTTTTATTTTGTTTTGTTTTGTTTGGAGCATCGCTTGTTTAATTATTTGTTACTCAAATTTAGTGTTTTATTGTATAGTTGTTTTGCTGATGCTGACACTTGTCCTGAATATTTTTAATTGAAAGCCAAGATAGAAAATATTTTAGTAGTATTCATATGTATACATTTATCCCTGGTGCAGTTCCTGCTTCCCACTGCTTTGGAAAAGAATCAGTTTTGGAAAGGCCTATGTAATATTTGGTTCCCACAATGACCAACTAGATACCAATGTGAGGCTACAAGGAAGATATGAGAAGGGAAGGAATATTATGTACTGTGGAACCCTGGGGAATAATTCTTAATGAGCATAGACAATTAGCTACATAGGCCAAACATTAATCAGCAAGTAGTTTTGATAAGCATACTATCTTTGATCAAAAGAGAAAAAAGATACATTAACCTTTTTTAAAAGATACATTAACCTTACTAGCCTTTCCTCTTCCTGGAAGTGCCTCAGTGGCACTATTTTTTCATGCAGCTTAAAATTATAGATGTCAGCATCTAACAATTTATTCGGTTGTGGGAAAACATGAATTTGTGCCTTTTGTTCTGTGTAGAGTCCCTGGTGGACTTTAAACTTTTACAAGTGTGTTCTTAATGCTTTTGCCCCATTAAGTGACAGCTGAGTTTTGAGGCCTCTACAGGTAGTCTTCGACTTACAATCATTCATTTAGTGACCACTGGAAATTACAATGTCACTTAAAAAAAGTGAAATGATCGTTTTTCACACTTATAACCATTGCAGCATCCCCATGGTCATGCAATCAACATTCAGGTGCTTGGCAACTGACTCATATTTATGACAGTTGGAGTGTCCCGCATTTATGCAATCACCTTTTGCAATCTCCGGACAAGCAAACTCAATGGAAAAGCCGGATTCAATTAACAACTGAGTTACTAACTTAACAGCTGCAGCGATTCACTTAGCAACTGTGACAAGAAAAGTTGTAAAATGGGGCAAAACCCATTTATCAAATATTTCACTTAGCAATGAAAATCTTGGGCTCAACTGTGGTCATAAGTCAAGGACCACCTGTACTGTAGGAGTGAGAGCTACAGTAGCTGAAGAAAAGAGTGAATAACTGAAATAAGGGCATAAAATTTCATTAACACTTCTTAGAAGTTCAGTTACTGACAGTGCAGTCATTTATGCTACTTTTGTATAGTTTGAGTTTGAGTTTGAAAATAATTCACCCTCTACAGTGATGCGATTCAACCGGTGTAACAGTTCAGTGAGCGCATGTTCTGCATTTTAAAAAGCCCATTTTCCGCTCTAACACTTACCTTCTACTGCAGCCCCTGTGAATAAAACAGCTGAGGCCCGGCAAACTGCTCTGCCGAGTGAATCAGCTGTGCTCTAACACAACGAAATAAAGCAGAGGAAAGAACAGGGGCAGGTGGGCAGGGCCAAATGCTCACCGGAACTACCAGTTCTCCCGAGCTGCTCCGAACCGGTAGAATCCCGCCCCTGACCCTCTAGTTACAGATAAGAAACACTAAAGGCATAGTTCACTTTGGAGAAACCTTTTGATTCAAACAGGAATGATATGTTGAGTAGACTAGTGGCCTCCCAACATTTTAGGCACCAGGGAACCAGTTCCATAGACAGATGGTTTTCCATGGATCGGAAGGGGCATGGCTTCACATGCTGCCTGCATTCTGCAGATGGGGCCTCGCTTGTTTGTGTGGCCTAATTTCTGGCATGCTGCAGCCTACTGCTGGCCCATGGACCAAGGGTTGAGGACCCCTGATGTAGGGAATGAAAGGTGATTGGGCCTATTATGAGGTGGTTTCAGCTATGTATCTGTTAATAAATCAGTGTTGCATAATTAGAAGTGATTGAACTTGGTAACTAATGTGTACATTCCAATGAATAGGTAACCTAAATACTATTTTTATTTCCCATTTCTTTGTGGACTCTATTTGGATGCTTTATGTCAGGGTTCCCCAACCCCCGGTCCACAGTCCATCACCCATTGGGAACTGGGCCGCCTAAGCAGCAGGTGAACATATGAAGCTCCATTTACCCAAGCAGCAGGAACACATGCAAAACCATCCCCTCTTCCCCCCTGCCTTTGCCTCCTCCAGTCATGGAGACAGAAAGGTTGGGCACTGCTTTAGATGATTCAAATATTGAATATTTGAAATTACATTAGAAGAAATAATTTCAATTTAACAGTAAAACCCAAAATGAAGTGAACTCCACTTTAACATAGAAGATGTAGAACGGTCAACAGTGTTTCTTAATTGTTATTTAATGGCATGTATATAATGATAGGAACAATATCAAGAATGTGTAAAATAATTGAGACAACAGCTCAAAGCAAAAACTTATCTTGTAGTAATAATACATTCATCAGACTTCAATAGGATCATTCAGGTAAAGTTCACAAACTCTACAAAATAATTACCTCCTAGCTATAGTTTTAATAAGTGGTGACTCTTGCGCATATATTGCAAACATGATGACAGCGTGATTTTAAAAAACCCTTAGTATTCAGGTGTGGGAGATATAGTCTTGCATGATTAGTTACCCATAGCCTTTTAAAATTGTACTGCTTGTAACAGATAAGTTAGAAGGAGAAATGTTGAAGAGGAAAGGGAGAATAAAATCTATATGATCATGGGAAAAAATTCAGTGAACCCTTGGAAGTTTCTGCCTGAGGATCATCCTTCCTATGCACATCATTTGTTCTAGTGTAGTTGGTCCTCACAACTAGGCATTATCTGATACGACTGAGTGACCAATGCCATCTGTCGCTGAAAGCATTTTATATCTACTGCCAAGTATTAATAAGAGGACGCTTCTCTGCAGAACAGATGCTCCACTGAAGTACAAACACTGCTATGGGGAGACAGTTCCTCTACTTCATCTGCCATTGGGGCATAGGGCCCTCTTCTGCCTTCAAAGCTGTTGACCATCTTCTCCTGTAACCCTGGAAAGAGACCCTTAGAAGGTGCTATCAGCTGGGTCAGATGGACTAAGGTTTTTTAACTCACTCTTTGTCCTGCCTGGTGACAGGCAGAGCCTGGTTTCCCAAATGTTGGGCCCAGGATGGTGGGTTGAGGATGGCTCCTCACCACTGCAGTTGCTGCTTTTTTGTAATTATAAACATCAGCACCCTTCCCCCAATGTTCTGACCAAGGCTTCCTGAGACTGTAATTAAGCACACACTTAGTCCAAACAACTCTTGTTTTATTTCAGCACTGGGAATTATCTGCATTCCCAGCCCATAAGGAGTCCCAAACAGTCCCTCCAGATAAGCACCCACCTTTATCTCCTTTAAATTCCTGTCAACAACTAAAGTGCCAAATTAACTGTAAAAAACCAACCGAAGTATGAAGTCCACACAGAGCTTCAAGGTTTAATCTGAACAGAGCAAATGACTTTGCTTCCTGCAAAGGTTTCTCTACCTTTGCACATCCTTTATACTTGGGGAGGGGCAATCACCTCCAAGCCTTACTCCTGAGTTGTCCCTTTTGTCTTAGCTGTTCCTGCCTTCTAGCAGCTCTGCACACATGTGCTCTGGGAACATTGTTCCTCTGCCTCACTGCTGTCAGACTCTGGAGGCTCCAAAGGCAGTACCCCACTCTCAGATGGTCCTGGTCCCATCTCTGCATCGGATGCAGGACCCTCGTC
This sequence comes from Pseudonaja textilis, assembly GCF_049901715.1. Classification (NCBI taxonomy): domain Eukaryota; kingdom Metazoa; phylum Chordata; class Lepidosauria; order Squamata; family Elapidae; genus Pseudonaja; species Pseudonaja textilis. The sequence continues at coordinate 169,603,573 of NC_141991.1, read as the reverse complement.
CAGACTCCCAGACTGGTCCCCGTTCTTCCTCACTGTCCGATTCCACTGCCATCTGTACAGGCTGCTGGCAAACAACAACACCCAAAAAGTATAGTATGGTTGCTTGCCATCATTGAAAGTCATCACGTAATAGGTGATATCGTTGTAGTTTAGTTACACAGACTGTAAGCATTTGAAGATGTAATTTATGTGACTGGGACATGGGAATAATCATGACATAGTTACAATTAACTGCAAATGTATAGTTATTTGTAAAGAATGAGAGTTTATTCTCTTTTTTCAGTAAAATAAAGGTTTATATACAAGAATAATTTCTGTTGCTGGCATTCTACTTCTGTGTATTTCTTCAGTAAATCAAATAAATAATAGGGAAGTCTAACAAAGCAGTGACTTTTGCAGGATAAGCACATAAGACCAAAGAATAATCATTATAATGAATAAATGTAGTTTAAAGTTAAGTATGGCAGTTCCTGAATAACTGGTACCAGGAAGAAATAGTTTTGATCATTAGGAAATATAGTTGTTTTAGTCTTACAATGAGTTTACCTGTTGGTTTCAGGTTAGTTCCAGTCCAGACTTGGAAACTAGGAAAGTAACTGGGGTGTGTGTGTGGATGGATCCTGTTTGTATTTGAATAAGCGACCCCTAGAGAATACTGCATCTGTAGACTTAATTGGGAAGATGAAGAGACGTTTTGGAAGAAGATACTGGCAAACCATATTTTATCCACAATACTTCTATGTTGATGTAGTCAGCAGAAATCAGATTCCTATTGAACATGTCTAACTTGGCCTTTTTCTTTTGTCTGTAAGACTCTGGTTTGATAAGACAGACATTTCCGCCCCACTCTACCATTCATAGTCATTAGGCAATCATTAAAAATTAACTTCTCCTGGCCCGGAAAGTAACAATGATGAAGGGAACCAGCATGCTCAAGACAGTAAAGAAAATGAATAATTAAATTAGAGTAGTTGTAAAGAAGCCTTTCTAATTAGTTAAACAACTAAAGCTTTGATTAGTAATTAACATGATTGCAAGTATCTCCTGTGTTTTCTTCAGTGGAATATTATATCGCTGATGATTATATGATGAAACAAATAAGGAAATGTTGCTTCAAAGAACAACACTAGAACCTGGACTACTTTCGGTTTTCCTGCATCTATCTTTTCATCCTCTGCATAACAGAATGAGCAAGAAATGATTATATATTCCTACTGAAACTGTGTGTGCCAAGTATTAAGCAATGCAAAACAGAGACACAGAATTAAGCCACACATTAATATACATTAAAGAATCCAGTAGTGAAAATGTTGGCAGGCTGATGGCAATGGAGATCATCATATACACGTGGGGGAGGCTTAATTCCCTCCCTCCTAAATCACTTGCTTTACAAAATCCTCCCACTAGATGTTGGAGTTAAAAAGAAGGGGGAGGGACCTCATTAGTAGAGGAATGATTTTGCAGAGAAAAGGGTTGGGAGGATATGAAATCTAGGTGCAAACACAGATCTTGATCAGATTCAGATGTTTACTGTAGACAAAAGTCAGAAGGAAAGATAGAGCTAAACAAATGTCATTATATGGCCATTTCCAGTACTGAAATTGTTTGGAATGTTTTTTAAAAGAAGGTACATTTAGATTTGGTGCCTAATATTCTCATATGTTGGACTTGCTGTTTGTACTTGGTAATGACAAGCAAAATCATCTACAAGTAAATTCTGTAGAATAGATAAGGGGAGTGAAACCTTTTCTTTCCCCAAGTGTAAATCAGGAAGGGGAACATGATAAATTTTTAAAAAATCAATAATAGCAAGAGGAAATTGGACGGTCTTCCTTCACTTAATATATTCCCTTATGGCTCACAACATGAGATTGATTGCTTGAAAATTGTCATGTTAATGATATATTTGCTACAGAATATATATGATTTCCTTGTCTTATAGCTATCCTTTACTCTAAAGAAGATGGATGCCCCAGCCAAACTAGAGAATTAAAACATAGCAGAGACCATCACTTCTCTCTCATAGCCAATCAGGCATACAAACATAAGCTCCAATCAATTTCTTTAAAAATTAGAGTGAAAATCATATGATCAAGAATAATTTTAACAGGCTTTCATCTTCGTTTTGCTCTTTTATTTAAAATAGTTGGATCAAAGAGATTTTTAAAATAAAAATTAAAGGTTGCGTGATTCTAGGTCAGCTAGAAATTTTATTCTTTCTCTCTCAAGCAATTTAGGACAAACTGATTATACAAGAATACTTAATGTGCATGTTAACAATTTAGCAAATAATGCATAATATAAAATTAAAGGAAGATGTAGAATGAACAGGCTCTTGAAACAGGAAAACATCAGATGGAACCTGCTTCCATAGAGGCAAATGGTTGTTACCATTCAATTTTAAGGATAGCTTTTATTGATGTTAAAGCTATAATAGAACTGTACTTATTATTGATATTACTTAGCATGTCATATACTTTTATTCGGAATAGATGACAATGAGGTTACCATACAAATGAAATCACCCTTATTTTGTATTAATGTATTTGAATGAATGTTTTAATTTTACTCATTCTCTAAATTTTATTTGTGCAGTTTGGCTCCCATGTCAAACCTGATGGATTTCTGGATATTCCAATTTCCATATGTCACAATATTTGATGATTGAGTTGTTAATCGCCCAGAGTTGCTGGGAGATATAGTATTATTTTTCTCATCATGTTATCTATTTAGCTTTCTAATTCTAATTTCATGTAACTTATTTTATAGAAATGCATTCATAGTATCGTTCTAGAGCACTCAGACTTCTTTGAGCTATTTCAAAGACAACTTTCATTTTTCTGTAGGGTTGTTGTATCTTCTTTATGCCAAGGCAATGCCATTTTAACTAATTCAATCAAAAATTCAATACATTTAGTGACTAAATTGCTTGATAATGTAAATAAATCCCATCAGTTAGACTGTGGAAGAACTACAAAATTTACATTCTGTGAAGCATTTTATTGTCATGCTAAGCCAGTAGTAGTTTTACATGTCTTGAATAATTTTTGGTCAAACCAAAAACTATTTAATTTTTTTCACCAAAACTAGAAACTTAATCATTTACAGACAGACAGATGATAGATAGATAGATAGATAGATAGATAGATAGATAGATAGATAGATAGATAGATAGATAGATAGATAGATAGATAGATAGATAGAGTTCAAAAACATAATGCTAACTTTTTGTGCTAGGGCCATGATGATTTCTTCAAGCTTTAAATTGTTCAAATTACCAATGTATTGATTTATTTTTATTTACTAATTTATAACCCAGCCTTACATTGTGCAATTCGAGGCAGCATAAAAAAGTTCCTTCTTATTTTCCCCCAAATAACCACCCAATGAAGTGAGTTAGGCTTAGTGGAAGTGACTTCTCTGTCTAAGGGAGGACTAGAACTCATGGTCTCCCAAATTCTAATACAGTAATGTAACCACTGGATGGCAGTTATATTTATTTGCTTATATTTATTTGTCATACGGGTGTGATTACATTGTTTCATGATGGTCAAAGTTTAAAAGCCCAAACTGAAGTTTGAATAGGTCAGGCAAAATGTATTTGCTAATGTATAAAAAGATTCAGGATTCTTAAGATTAGTTTTCCCTGGGAAGCAAAATAAAACTCAGATGTTACTATATTGTGCAACCTGATACATTTTTTTTCAAATTTATAAAAATATTTTATTTTAAAATATTATTTTTGTTTCTCTATTTTCCTATTGCTAAACCATTTTGAAATGTAATGTACCAATATTGGGACTACATAGATTTGGATTGTACATGAAATAATGAATATTTCCCCATCATTGAAAATAATTAATTTCAACTAAATTTAAAACAATATTATTTTGTCTCTTCAAAAGCACAATTCACAATAGTTTAGACTGTCCTTTTTTTTGAACAAGCAGCCAAGTCAGAATTGAAATACCACGAAATCAATAAAAAGTAATTAAGTAAAGTGCTTGATGACCTTGAAAAAGCATTAAAGGCAAACTCGCATGCGAAATAATATTACATTATCTTGCTTTTTTATCTTGTTCTAGCTTTCCTGAAAAATGAAATATTTCACATGGTATTTTAACTTAACAAAAGCATTTAGTCAAAGTTTTTAATTTAAAAGAATAAAAGTAAGTCATTACCTTTATAAATTTATATCAGTTAAAACCCATCATGGATTGCAGCTCTAAATCATTAGTTTGAATGCTTCATCATTTCAAAACTTGTCTCAGAAATTAGAACAGTCTATTGTCATCTAGCTGTTCTTCTGAAAGGTTTCATTTCATGCAAAACTAAAAATTGCTCTTATTGCAACTGGATTCGTAATAAGAAGGTAAACTATATACTGACTAGGGTGCTCATTCGTATTCAAGCCACTTTCTTTGCTTTTTTGAAAGTACTAATAGAAATAGAACAGAGAGGCTCAGAAGGGTTTTAACTCTTTATGTGGAAAACCTACTATTAGTCTAATAATTAAAGAATACACACAAGTTCTTCCATGTGGTTTGCACTCAGTGGTTACATTCTCAGTTTCAGTACATATTTCAGGAAATGTGTTTTCTAGGATGACTGGTTCTTATGGACTTGACAGAAGTGGAGACAGGTTTCATCCTCTTTGATCAGGAAGCCTCTTGTATCAGTTAGATAGTGATTTACAGAAAGAGTCCAATAGGAAAACAGTTGAATCAGATGGGATACGTAAAAAAATTGAATAAATGTGAATAAAAGATACAAAAATAAGGGAGAACAAATGAACAAAATAGCTAGAATTAAATTCCATTAAATTCTTTTAACTGCAGTGAGCCTATATTACAGCAAGATTCATTAATTATTTAATTGCATTTAAGTTATCAACAGTTTACATAGTATAAGTTAGGTTGTATATGTACTTGAATAAATTATATATCCCCAGCAAAGTAGGCTTGTACACCTGAGGCTTCCATTTTCAAAGGAATATATTGAGTTTATATAATGAGATTCTTTCTGATTGTAACTCTTATTTGCCCTTGCAATAGTTGAAATAATAAATATTCCAACCACAACACTGACAGAGAACAAAATTTGGGAGCACAATGGAATCCACTACTCTTGTTTAGGGCCTCACTAGAATCCCTCCAACAAATAACTAGAGAGGGTTTGCTGCAGTTATAATTCTTCCTTGCTAGAAGCAATGGATGATATATTACAATGAGGGTGATTGATCTCTACAGCTTGTTTTTAATGTTTTGTTGCCCATGGATTAGATGAGGGAAAGAAAGATCTTCAAAGCATCCTTTGCAGAGTTAAAACACACCAACAGACACACGCAGACAAAAGTTGGACAGTCACGTTGTCTTGAATTGATAGAAATTGTATTTGAAGGCCCTCAGGATGTGAAAGGATGTGAATTTATATATAATATAAATGATTCTACTGATGAATGACTTAAATTTATCAGTGACATTTCTTGGTAAATGAACTTCAGGAAATAGAGCTCTGTAAAAAAAAAAAAAGATAATTGATAGAAATGTCATTTTGCCGAGATGATGAAGTTAGGAGGAAAGTGCTAAGGTTGTGGGTTTTTTTTTTTTTTAGGAAAGATCATTTTACATCTTGAAGTTTGCTGTGGGCAAATTGTCTCTGCAGAAAATAAGATCTGTAGAGTAACTTTAAGGAACCTTGTGTCAGAATTTGTACCCTCTCTGCAATATTGTTTTCCCTTCAGGATATAAATAAAGATGTCATGAGGTGAGATGAAGCTGTCAAGTCACCATTTCCCTTTATGTTTTAAAAAGTTATTTTTAAAGGTTTATTTCGAAACACTTGCAGAGTTAATTCAGGTAGTCCTTGACTTAACAACAATTCATTTCGTGACCGCTCAAAGTTGACAGCGGTACTGAAAAAAAATGATTTATGACCATTTTTCATACTTACGACCTTTGTAGCATCCCCATGATCATGTGATCAAAATTCAGATGCTTTGGGAACTGGTTCATATTTATGACCGTTGGTGAGTCCCAAGGTCATGTGATCCCCTTTTGCGACCTTCTGACAAGCAAAGTCAATGGGGAAGCCAGATTCACTTAACAACCAGGCTACTAACTTATCAACTGCAGTGAATCACTTAAAAACTGAGGCAAGGAAGGTCGTTAAATGGGTCAAAATTCACTTAACAAATGTCTTACTTAACAACAGAAATTTTGGGCTCAATGGTGGTTGTAAGTCAAGGACTACCTATAATATTTCAGTTGCTTTTTTTTCCAACCAAAGGGATACATTCATGGATATAAATGTTGTTGTCATATTCCTTGACTACTTTGCTTTATGCTGTGTTTGATATTGCTGAAATCAAACCTTTTTTTAGACTTAGTAAATGAGATACATAAAAGTTCTAGAAGTGTAAGGGCTGGAAGAGTGAATTACGACTTTTTTTTTAAAAAAATAGATTTTTCTGAAACATTCTCTTATTGTTCAACAAATACTAGTTTGTAATTTGTTGTACACATTCCTTGCAGGTAGTCCTCCACTTACACCTGGTCACATAATGACTGTTTGAAGTTATAACGGACCTCCCCAAAGCTAATTATACCTGTTTTCAAAGTTACAACAGCTTACACATATCCTGCAATCACTTGGTCGCATGTTGGCCACTTGGCAACTGGCTCACCTTTACGGCCGTTTGCAACATCTTGCATTGATAGACCGTGATCTGTAACTTTGTTGCTATTTTCCTGCATTTACTTCTGATTTCCAGCAAAAAAAAAAAAAAACACTCATTGAGGAAAATGATCTACTTAATGACCATAGTGTTTGCTTAATAACTATGGCATCTACTTAATGACCGTTATTAAAAATGGTTGCAGCTTCAAATCCAGTCATGTGATGATTTATGACCACAGTAACTTATGATCTGTAATTCTTGTTTTGTGTGAATTACATCCCCGCTCTTCTCTTCTTCATGCTACTGAACATATCTTTGACTTTGACTCAAGAAAAAGCAGGTGTCAGTGTTATATTCAAAGAATTAATGTTGTTGTGTGTGTGTATTTGTGTAAATGTTAATAATATGCTACTTTAAATACTGTGTTTTCCAGCCAAAACCCTGATGGTGTAGAGATGGGAAAGATTTTGACTGTTCATTTACAGTTCCTTACTCTGTAGCAACAATGCCACTGAATAGTGCAATTGAAAGTTAAATTTGCTCATATGAGCAGGTTGAATGCTTGCCTAAGTCTCTTTATTACACTCGTTTTTCTGAGAGATTTCTAAAGGCACCCAGGGAGTTTTTTTCCCGGATCACCTATTTCAGCCTGTTTGTTTAAACTCATCTCTTTTTCTATTGGTTTTATATTTTCTGAAAATTGAACTACACTGTGGAAGGGTAATATTTAAAGATAAGAATGGCTTTCAGCCTAATTGGTGCCAGCTCACAGGCTGCTAAAATTGACATATAATCACATCTGCATTAGTGTGGTGTTACAAACTGTAGCCTTTAGCTGGCATTTGAGAGATGGAGTTCTGACATTATAGAAAGACAGGGCTGCGGAAATAATTAAACTCAGGATGCTAGTGTAAGTGAATAGGATAAATTTAATTGCTAGACAGGGATTAAATTCTTACTGCATCAGTTGCAAACTGATGTTTATCTGTGAAAATATACATTGTCAAATATTCCTTTTGAACTGTTTCAATTCTATTTTTTAAAAAAATCAGGTTTGGCTTGGTGTATAGAATTGTATAATGACCTTGCTTCAGAAAAAAAAAGTTTATCACTGCATTTTATGGCGATAACACTTTTTTTTAATATACCACAATGATTTATATCATTTGTATTTATTTCATACATTGTTGCTCTGAAAGTATTTTACAACCTGGCAAAGAATATATATGTCAAAACTAAAATAAGTAGTAACCGTTGCAGCTGCATTGAGGGCTTTTAAAATGTGTAGCTTATGATAAATAAGCCTTTTTTTGCAAATTATGATCATGGTGTGCCATGCAATTTAGCATGACTAACTTCTACTTTACTAGCCACAATGTGAATATTCATTATTTTTAAAGTATATATAAATGTAGTGATACATGCAATTTTGGGGAGGGCTTTCTATGCCTCCATGCTCTCGCAAAGACTAAATTTTAGACTTGATACCAAATATTACCGTAGCTTCTTTTAAAAACAACCTCAGGACCAATTCCTCTCTTCCTCCCGTCTTAGCAGTCAAGTTTTTCTGACTTAGTTGCTTCTTGATCATAATATTGTTCTCTCTGACTTCTAGTGCAAGGTTAGATGTTACACAGAGCCAAGTTCCAATAGTGCTGCCAAGTGGCACTATTTTGTCAGAGAGAAAACGTACTGAACTGGAACATTTTTTAAAATTTATATTTCAGCTTGGATTGTAAAGGAGATTAGTCCAGACTTCTTGAGTCATGTTGTACGATAAAGCACACTGAAAAGTTTTCACTTTTTCATGAAGTCTCTATCTTTGGATGTTATAAGTAGTTCTCAACTTACAACTGTTCACTTAGTAACCATTCAATGAAAAAAGTGACATGGTCATTTTTCACACTTATAATGGTTGTAGCATTTTCATGGTCAAGTCAAAATTCAGATGCTTGGCAACTGACTCATAATTTATGATGGTTGCAGTGTCCCAAGGTCATGTGATTACCTTTTGCGACAAGCAAAGTCAATGGGAAGCCAGATTCACTTAACAATTGTGTTATTAACTTAACAACTGCAATGATTCACTTAACAACTGTGTCAAGCAAGGTCACAAAATGGGGCAAAACTCACTTAACAAATGCCTCCCTTAGGAACAGAAATTTTGGGCTCACTTGTGGCCATAAGCCAAAGAATACCTGTAATCATAGATACATTCAGAATTCTTTTATTACAGTGCAGTGAGATCCATAGTTCCAGTGAATCAATCATTAGCATAATTTTCTGTGTACTACTGACAGCACTAAAAATCCCCACATTCTGCAGAAACAGTTGTCACAGAGTTACTATGTGGTTGAACTGAGAGAATAAATTCTAGCAACTAAACAAGTTGCCCTATTTCTTTTTCTTTTTGGAAATTGTAGGCAGTAAGAACTACAATCAGTGCATAAGTGCATTTCAGGAAACTATTTCTATATGGATTTTGCCAAAGTATTGTAAAAATCTACTCTACTAAAGAAAATGAATCATTTAAATTAACTCTGTCTAAAAATAGCTGGAAATATAAATCTTATATATAAGGTATCATAATTTAAATGGTATCTAATTGATTTCCAGCATTTTGTATCTTTGTGAATCACTAATTCACTTCAGTGGAGTGCATTACAATTATGTCTCTGCTGACAGCTGTATTTATTCACAAAATCCTGTGATAGAGTGAGCTCTTTGTTCTGTCATTCTTTTTTTTAACTAAAGAAAATGTCCTTGTCTATTTATAATTCAGCAAAAGAGTCTTGTTCACGACCTACAAGGACTGAAGCTGATACTTTATTTTCCCTTCATCAGTGTCATTAGACTTGTCACTTGTGTGCTTGACAGTCTAGCTGCTTGAAGTTACACCAGGTCTCAGCAGAAACACTGTTAAAATATAAAGCAGATATACTTCAGTCAGTCAGATTCAAAACAGACCAAGAAGCAACCAGTCTCTTGGTCAGCTATTTCTCATTGTATATCTTGTGAAGACTCGATAGACCTCATCTATTCCATTCATCATCTTTTCTTCAGTTATTTCCAAAGCTTCAGCCAATATTTCTATCATTATCTCAGCTAGGTTTTGTCCCTTTTCTTCCTCTATGTTTTGGAATCTAAGATAAAATTCTGATCTGTCCATCTCCCATCTCAGCATACCACGTTTATCTTGTTCAACCACAGTTAATCAATATCTCCAATCTTCTTGTCTCTTTGTTTATCTTTTTCTTCAATTTTTGGAATCTCTCATCATACTTCATCATCATTTGTTGGATGTTCTCCACCTTTTCATCAGTTTTCTATGTTCTTTGTTCGATATTCTCTGCTCTCTTTTCAATATTTGAATATTTTGAATTCCTTGCATAGTCATCTGCAGGGTCACTTTTTCTTGTTCTTTTTCTTGCCGTAACATTGTCTATATTGAAGGTTGTCCTCCAGATGGTGGAGAGGAAGAAGTAGAAGTTGAGGAACCAGGGGCTGTTAATTTCCTACTCATTTCGAGCAATTCAAAATCTTCAGGTTCTTCTAGACCTTAATCCAATTGCGAAATAATCAATTGCAATTCCAAATAAAAATAGTAGGAAAAAAGAAGCCAAATAGTAATAATAATAAAAAAAGAAAAAAAATTCTTCAGGTTCTTGTATACCTTAATCCAATCAATTGGTTAGATAACAGTAAAAATTCAAAAATGAAGGAAAAGACCATAAACACACACAAAAAAGAAAAAGTTGTAAAATCCTAAAAAAGGTGGAGAAAAGTGAAAAATAAAAAGCTAAAAAAGAGAAAGGGAAACTTCTTCAGGTTCTTCAACACCTTAATCCAATTAACAGGTCTCAAATATAAAAGGATGAATAACAGAAAAAAAGAAAAAAAGCCAATATGGAAGGTAGATGGAAAAACAAAAATACCAGAGAGGGGGAGGGAAAAATTTTTTTAAAAAAGACTACTCCCTTAAAAAGGAAAGGAAGAAAATCATTAATACTAAAGCTATTCCTTTAAAATAAAGAGCAAGCGTAGAAATTTAACTTCCAAAGACAAGAAAAACAAAACAAAGACAAGTTCCAAAGGTCCAGAAATCCAAATAGCTATTACAAAAAGTAAACTGATGAGGAGGGGTAGCGCAGCTTAGAAAAAAATAAAAAGAGCACACTGCACTTTGTTTAATTATCCAAGGCTCTTGTTATAACTCTCTTCTCCAGAGACTTATCACCTTTTCTTTTCCTATAAGCTTCAGCACCAGACTCCAGCTGTTGATAGAAACCGAGAAGAGCACCTATAATAATACTCTCCCATGCTCTTCCCTCTATCTTATCAAATAGCAATGTCCTTGAAAAGAAGTCTCAGTTCTTTCTCAGCTTTGTCTGGTCAAAAGAGAAATAGAATATTTCCAAGACTCTAGTTGGCAGTGTTACAAAGTTTCTTTTGCTTTCACTTTCTCCCTCCTTTTCCAAGCAAAATATAATAAGAATTAATTAATTTTAAAAAGAAAAAGATATTCTTTAAAAAACATAATTAAAAGGGAGTCTCTAGCCTAAAATATTATAAAATCAAAAAGGAGAAAAAGAATAGATAAAAGAAGAGAAAAAACCAGTCCAGTTTCAAAATATAAGATCGTGTGTAAAAAAATCCAGCAATGAGGGGGAAAAAAAATATTACTTTGACATTCCTGTTTAAAATCGCCGCTTAGTCACTTCTGTCAAAACTTTTACAGATTCTTTCTTTTCCTTAGGGTGTCCTTTCAAATCTTAGAATAAAGAAAAAGTTCTCACCAAACCAGCACACTCTCTCTTTCCGTTCTCTTTCGTTTCGGAGCTGTCCCAACTTCAGCAGCTTTAATGGCTGCCTCTTTGCCGCTGGCAAAAAGAGCTTCTCCTGGATCTACCAGGGACTTTGCAATATCCCTGGGATCGACAGGATGTGCTCTTTATTCTCCCTCGAGCTGCTCGGATCATCCAGAGTGGGAGGTGCGATCTCAGACCTCCAAGATTGCATGTCGTATCGTCGCGACGCCAGCTCCGCCCTTAGAAGCAACCAGTCTCAAAGACTTCAAATAAGAGGCTATCTTATTATATCTGTTACTGACCAATAGAAGGGTACTACTTGACTGGTTTCATTCTTGGGCATAGGTCTCTCCTGGAAGATGGCCTTGAAAGTAATAGTATGAAGCCTATACTATTGTGAGAGTGTTATTTTTAAAAAAGGAAAAGCATAACTTTATAAATCAATATAAAAGATTTTCAAAAGAGATTACTAAATCCATACTAGGCCTTTGAAAAACAAGAAATTAAATATATAGTGAATGTTTCCTCATCTCTAGGAGAAAAGAGGTCAATCATATCTAAATTAGCTGAAAAAGTCTGGTTTTAGAGCAATATATAACTAAAACAGAATTTCAGTTTTACTTTGTGTGTTTAAATTGTTTAAAAAGCAATAATTTAGGACAGTAAATATTTTAATAGATAATGTGTACACAAATTGGAGAAGAGGAAGGATAGAAAGGAAAAATTGAAACCTTGCATTTTGTTTTATTTTATTTATTTTTGCTACTACTAAGAACAAGAATCTAAATTTGATTTATTGTGAAGTTTTGTTTCCCTAAAAGTTTTATTTTCTAGGAAAATATACTTCAGTTGTGCCTTTGAACAGATGGATTGAATTATTATGTGAAATGAAAAGCCAAATGTAATTGTGCTTTCTTGGTATCTATCTCTATGGTCCTTATTTTTTATCATTCTTTGCTGATGTACTGTTTATTGATACCACTTTTATATATGTAGCGGAGTAAATATTACCTCAGATTAGTATACCGTTTCATGCATCACAATGATGCATTAATAGTATACATTTTGATAAAAGAGACATTAATTTTGTAAAGATGGATAATACCTGGTATGAATTTCTGTGGTCTTTTCCCAAGCAAAGTCCTTTTTTTTACTAATAGTAGAAGGCATCATAATTTGGAACTGCCATAAAGCTGGTACAAGTTCAAATAAGTAATTACTGCAAAACATTTGACTCTAAAAAACCGACATCATAATCAAGTGAATTCTAATTTCAGTCTAGCATATTCAGAGTAGTATTGTACAGATGTAGAAGACTTGCCATCAATTACTTTCTTGCAAAAGAATAAAGTCTTGCCAAAGAATTAATAAAGAAATGTCCCTTTGCATTTTTAAAGTGCACAGTATCTCAAAGCCACTTTGTACATAAGACCTGGGCTGTTTATCTCTCCTCCAGATAGGTAGGGCCTTAACTGGTCAACTAAAATTAATAAAGATATCACTGTACAGATAGTCCTTAACTTACAATAGTTCATTTAGTGTCCATTCAGAGTTACAACAGCACTGAAAAAAGTGACTTATGACCATTTTTCACACTTACAACCGTTGGGTAGCATCCCCATGGTCAGATGATTTACATTCAGAAGCTTGACAATTGGTTCAGATTTATAATGGTTGCAGTGTCCCAGGGTCATGTGATCACATTTTCTGGCAACCAAAGCAGCAAAGTCAATGGGAAAGCCAGATTCACTTAACAATCACATGGCTAACTTAACAACTGCAGTGATTCACTTAACAACTGTAGCAAGTCACATTGTAAAATGAGGCAAAATTAACTGGACAAGTGTTTCACTTAGCAACATAAATTTGGGGCTCAATTGTGGTTGTAAAGTGAGGATTATCTATAAACAGAACATCAGAGCAAACAAGAGGCTTTTCATGGCTCCTTGGAAGAACAAGAGCCTTTGTAGTTTTAGTCTTCAGAGCTCTCACTTTCTTTCTTCCCTCTTATTTCCTACATATTTCTGGCTTCTGAAACTTAGGCAGTCTCAAAGGTACTTTCAATTTTATGCTATCATCTCAGCCCTTTCATAGCGAAAACCTGTCCAGGATTTGGCTCCTAAGCTTTGGAATCAGACAAGGTCTTATTTTTAAGGTATTTAATAGAGTTTTAAAATATGTTAACTGCAGTTCAGGGTAAACTGGAAAAAGCCGATGACAATCTGGGGAATATTAAAATCTAATTTTTTGCCAAGCAGGTAACATGGAGATATTTAAATTTATTGACATATGGATTTAATTCCATGGTTTTATTGGAGATTGTGATGGGATATAGAATTCATGTTTAATTCAGTTTGCTGCAGTCCAACCACCTTCTTCACAACTTTTCCCAAAAGGTGGACATTGAAGATTTAATAAAAATTATCCAGAACTGTTGAACCCAGAAATAGTTGGATTCTTAAGAAGTAAGTAGGCTACTACCTTCTTTAAAACAGATAGAACAGGTTTATTTTTTTAATAAGAAAATTCACTAATGTCTGGACTAAGTTACAAAGCATCTCTTTTAGACAATTGTAAATCAGAAAAGTCATGTTCTTTCATGTATTCTACACATCTATGCAATTGTATTCTGAGTTAAATTTCTGTGCATTCTTATAAACTAAAGTTATAAGGATGGCCACTCGAGATAAAACCTTCATAGTAGCATCCTAGCAGTGTGTGTGTGTACATATATACATACATACACACACACAAGTTTCCCCTTGATGTGGTGCCTTCTTGCGCCATTTTCAATACCACATGAAGACTGCTTTATTCATCCAAGAATTTTTTTTCTCTACCTTTTTTCATCAAAGCATTTCTGCAACTTCATTGCCTTTGTTGTTGTTTTTCATTACCACAGTTTCTATTCCATTAGTATTTTTTTCCTCTGTGGTCTATCTAGAGAACTTTCATTAATAAACAAGATACCTTCCCATATCTGGTTGCTCTTCAATGTGTTGAATCTCATTTCCCAGAATTCTCACTAATAACAAAATGAGCCAAGAAATTCTAGAAGTTGACGTTCACATTTCTGAAAACACCCAAGTTGGGAGAAGCTACTGCATCATATCAACAAACAGATAAATAATATTTCCTCATTTTTTTTAATTATTCTTTAAAGATTCCTCAAAAGAACAAATGTTAAGCCTTTTTGTCCATGGTTCAGACTGGTCCACAATTTATTTCAACCCCCCAAAATCTGTTTCTTGCATTCCAGGTGGATTACTTTTGATCTCACATTTGCTCAGAGAAAAAGTGCAAAATAAGATGGCTACATCAGTTATAGATAGCTTTAAGCTTAATTCTTCTACAGTCATCCTTGTAATTCAATTTAAAGCATTCCATTAGCCTTTGTGGCAGTAATAAACTTTGTCTACAGGATCTCAAGCAGACAGTATTGCATTTCTTTTCAAATTAATGCATTTGCTTCAGAACTGCAGGGTGTCTCGTCTAGAGTAATAGTCTGATTCAAAACATGAAGAAAACATGATAGAGGGGAAAAGAAGAAGCATTAATATATAAATTCTTATATGATTCTAGAATTGAATATGCAGTAAATATTTCTATCAGAAAACCCCGATAAACCGGTTTATAAATTATGGCTATGTCTAATTATTGTTTTAAGTCATGATTCTGCAATTAGTTATTAACCCAGAATTCCATATGATGGAGCTAAGATGTGGAGTTATTTAGGTGTCCTACCCTGGAGTCTGAATCTCCGGAGGCTTTGAAAATCGGAGAGGAGAAGAGAAAAAGCTACCTTCACCCTGGAAATTGCAGAGCTGATTAAATCCTGAAATTATTAGCATGGGCTAAATTGCAAGGAAAGCAAAGAATAATGATTGGTTTTGACAGCTCTACCAACTGTTATTTTTCTTTTGGATTGAAGCATCTATAAAAAGTCATTAAATTAATTGATTGAATTGATTAAATGTTAGCAGATTAAGGCAAGAAAGAACTAGATGTGGAAAAGTAGTTATGAGCAAATAGGATTTAAGGCAGACGGATGCATTGTTATTCAGTTTGACTTTAATTTGCTTGGTTAAGGGTGAGAGTTCTCTGTATTTCATATGTACGGCTGCATTTCAGATGATAGCAAACTAATGCTTATGATTATCAATCAAAGAATAGACCCCTGCTATAAAGCTAAATGCTGGTGTTAAAGCCAAAAGGTTGAAGAACATAAGATGCTAACAGCTCATGCTATAACACGTCCAAAATACCACCCTTCTCCAGTGGTGGGATTCAATTTTTTTTTACTACTGGTTCCGTGAGTCTTCGTCATTTAGTCATGCCAGCCACATGACCACAGAGATGTCTTTGGACAGCGGTGGCTCTTCAGCTTTGTAATGGAGATGAGCACTGCCCCCTAGAGATGGAAATGACTAGCACACCTATGCATGGGGAATCTTTACCTTTAGCTAGGTGGTAACATGTAAACTTGTTACAGTTAATGGCAAAAATAGATTAATTCGGAATAACATGTTTGAAAAAAAATGTGGTATGGTCTACAAAGAGCAGAAATGATAATAGAATTGCGAAACAAATATCTGAAGAATGAATAGTTTGAGAGGAAGTGGAAGATTTGAAAAAGTTTTGATTGGATGAAATTGATGAGATCCTCAAAAAAGAAAGAGGCCAGAAGATTAAACAACAAATGGCAATATACAAAGTGGGGTATGGATATAGATAGAAACAAGGATAGTTTGCAAACAAAGAAAATTATGGTGAAGTACTAAGAGGACTTGGAAAACAAGATACATTGTAGCTATATTCTCCCCCCCCCCCATATCATCCTTCCGTTTCTTTTGCTTACTATTTCTTGCTCTCTTTATGAACTTTGCAAGATGTTACTTATTTCAAAAGGAAATAATACGGCTGATATGTATGTGTGAATATTATAAAGTTTTGTTTTATTGTGAATATGTAGAATTGTATGCTACTTGTATTACTTTTTGCATGTTTCTGTACTCTGTTCAGCAAATATTTTTTATAAGGAGCTATATAAAGTGTAATAAAATATCATGCCAGGAGCAGGAAACTTGCCTTTCTTCACTCCTCTATCCATCTTACAGTGTCACAAAGATCAATTCTAAAATATTGTAGTATGACCAAGAGGGTCTAGGATAATTCACTATGGCCAATTCACCAGGGCCAACTTGCCAGGGCCAACTTGCTGTGGGATGATGACTCACCACAGGATAAGAGTTACACTAATATCAAAGAATGGTGGAATAGAATCATTAAAGGATGCCAAAGGAGGGAGAGAATGAAATGTGAATGACAAAAATTTAAAATAATGTCTTAATTATTTCAAATAATTAAACTGAATTGTTGAATTATCCTGTGGTAAGTTGTACCACAGTGAGTTGGCCATAGCAAGTTGTCCCACTGTGAGTTGACCATGGCACGATGGCCATGGCAAGCTGGCTATGGAGAGTTGTCTGCGGCGAATTGTCTCATTTCATGAGCAGGAAAATGCGTATTGACTCAGACATTATATGGTAACCCCCAGGATACTTTGGACAAAGTGTTTTTTGTTTTTCTCTTTTCAACTAAGGTACTGAATATTTGTTACATGTCATAAAAATGCCAACACTAATAATGTTAACTCTTTTACTTTTGAGTACATGCATACTGAGATTTGTCCCTTTCTATTTCCGTTGTTTCTTCTAGCCACTTCTACATCTACTACTGGGACAAGTCATCTCACAAGATGTGATGTGGATAAGAAAGGCTACTGTGTAAATGGAGGTGAATGCTTCATGGTCAAAGATCTTCCAAACCCAAGATATTTATGCAAGTACGAGAAACTTTCCAGTGATGCTACAGAATTTATTGCTTTAATGCATGTTTCATATGGTAACACTGTTTAACCTAAAGAATATATGTTATGAACTGATGACAGCATTTTTTATCCTTCAAAATTAGAGTTCAACACCATCCCAAGTTATTTCCCATGTTTCCAAAACATGCAGATGCTATTGTGTATATGATTTAAATTAGATTAAATCCATATATAAAATTCTTTAGCCAAAAAAGGAATAACAATCTGTTGGACACAAAAACATAACTTTTTTCAAAAAAAAATTTTTTCCTCAATATATTAAAAGGACCACTAGTTTGGTGCCCAATTTTGTTCCAGATGTATTGGACAATCATACTCTGTTGACATGGCCAATGACTGCATTTCATAAAAAATTTCAGATCCATAAGTCAACATAGCTGGAGTGAATCAGTTTAAAAGACTACACAAAATCAATCTTTGGTTTGATAGATGATATTGTTCATATGATAAAAGCATTCAAAAACTTTAATATTGTTATTTATGCATTTGTTTGGAAAGAAAAAATCATGTTTTAAATTAAAAGACCATTTACAAAATACAAATATGAAATATACACATACATATGCTTTCTCTCTTCCATTTAAAACAAGACATTCAGAAATCATTCCATAATATTTGCTTGATCAATGACCTGTGATAGCTTATCATTGTGATAGGGCTGCCACAACTGACTTTCCAATATTTTTCAACTGAAAGTTGTTCCAGAAACATTGCAACATAAGGACATAGTCTGTGAACAATTAGACAAGTAATTGGATTGAATTCTGAAATGTCTTATATTTTGGCTGCATCAAATAAAGATGGCTTATTTTTTTTATGATTGCTTTATGAAATGCAACCGAGAGGGGAAAATGCTAAAATATTCTATTTCTTTGTTTAGAAGCTAGAAGTTTCCTACAGATCCCACAGTTTAACTAACCTTAGTACTATAGTGCCATATCCCTTTTCCTCTCTAATCCTGATTTAACTTGTGCTGTATTTTTAAAATATCTAAATGCATCTGTTTAACATCCATATTATAAGCCTCACACCAAAGTAAGAATACAATTACTGCTTAATGGATATTCTTACATTCCTTTGTTTTCAAATAGCCAAAGAATGTATTTGAGCACAACTGGAAATTATCAAGTGCTTTCCATTTCATTCCACTTCTACTGTATTGCTCATAATAACGTTCAAGTCCTGATATAAGTATATGCAAGAATGGATATAGCAGAAAGATCAATTTCATTCAGATAAAATGTCATCCCAACCCTAGTTAAAATGTTCAGACAGGAAAACAAATTTGACCAGTGAAGTGTTATAAAGACCACACTGAAGAGTAATTTCAGTCCAGCTTTGCCACATAAAGTACAGCATTACATACTAAATCCAAATAATCAGTGGTATATTCATATCAGAAATACAGGTAGTCCTCGACTTACAACAGTTCATTTAGTGATGGTTCGAAGTTACAACAGCCCTGAAAAAAGTAATCCATGACAATTTTCACACTTATGATCATTGCCACATCCCCATAGTCACCTGATTTATATTCAGATGCTTGACAACTGGCTCAAATATATGATGGTTGCAGTGTCCCAAGTCATGTGATCATCTTTTGCAAATTTCTGACAAGCAAAGTCAATGGGGAAACCTGATTTAACAAATGTGGAGAGAAGACTCACTTGGCAAATTTCTCAGCAACATAAAATTTGGGCTCAATTGTGGTCGTAAATTGAAGACTACCTGTACAGTGTTTTGATACAATTTGTCCTAGAGAGGAAGCATTTAGATATTTCTGTTGTTGCTTTAAAAATACATTCATATTTATTATATAAGATTTGCTTTTTGAAAAGCAAAGCAATATTTCCTTAAACTGAAATGCAAACCATAAGATTTCAAACTATTTTTCTATTATCAAACATTCTCTATTTAGCTGCCAACTTGGGATTCAAACGTCTTTATGGCCACCAAAGTAATATATCTAATACTAAGCCCAAGGTAAAAATATCATTGGAGAAAAATTCCTAACAACTGAAAACTCTAATTCTAATTCATATCACACAGCCATAACCGTGTCATTGTTTTGGTAATGTCACCCTTAGTCTTCAAGCATAGAGAATAATGAATGCAGTGTTGGGAGGTCTTAATTTTAAACATGTACTCAATGTGTAATCAACACTGCTACAGTGTTATTTGTGATAGTCACTCTTGCTTTTATAACTTTAACCAAACCACGTTTTGCTATTTTCAGAAATAATCAGAGTTTGAAAGTGGAGTTCTGGTTGGGTTAGGAAGAGAGAATACGGTTTGTTTTGTGTTTTTGAAAAATTAATTCATGCCCACCAATTACCAGGAACCATGATTAGTGGTGCTAAAAGGAACTTTTGGTACTGGTATTCCTGAAACAGGGCACATTTTTTTATAGGCCATTCTGGTTTATTTACTAATAAGGCTTTTCTAAAACTTTCACAAGCTAAATCAGTGATAAAATAGAGTTTTAAAAACCTTAGCAACTCTGATTTGATGAAGCCCTTCTGAAAAAAAAAAATGTTTGGCACGTACAGTCCAATAACATTTGCTGTACTTCAGTGAAATAGTTTCAAAGTGCCTTAAATACTATATTATTTTGCTCAGGGTATACTTCAAGAAGACTGTGACTACTATACAAGACTTAAAAAAACATATTTGAGGGGAAATGTTCCTTTGATGTTAAAAGCATGAAAAAAAAATGTTGTATACTTTTAACTCCATTCATAAAAACAATAACCTGTGACTCATGCATCTGTATTACTTAACTGAATTTTCAAATAGTTGCACTTTTCTCTTTATGGAAGAAGAGGGAAAAAAGGAATAATCCATTATTTTTTTAGATTTTTTAATAGAGATTGGGAAAGTTTAAAAAAAGCAAAATGTTTAAAAAAAACTTTAATTGAATTTGGATTGGATTCAGGCAGCAAGAAGATTTAGTAGCAATCAGGAACAAGAGGACTTTTTAAATAAATCCAGCACAATTATGTATGAGAGATTTTTTTAATAAACCAGGGACAATGTATTTTTGTATGGTATAAATTTCAAGCAAGTTTTTCCCCTTTTTGCTCTTTCAGCATGACATTTCTTTTCATCCCTTGGATTTAAAATAATGCTGAACAAAAGCAATGAAACCTAGTTCAATTCTTTTTTCTGTTTTTTTTTTTACTCTGTAGCAATAGCTATAGCAGTGATAGCAATAAAAAAGCACATTTTCTGTGGCAAATCCAATGTGGGCTACTGTAACCTTGCCAAATGGCTTTGAACTTGTATCCTAAAGAAAATTCAATAATCCCCACCATTAATTTACATAGCATTTTATGGATGAGATTTTCTTCTCTCTCCTTTTTTTCCTGCAAGGATATGAACAATATTCTTTGCTGTTTCAGGAAAATTGGGTACATGATGGACATTTAACTGTGCCGGCTAATTAAAACCATTAGACGGAGATTGTCTAAAATGGACAGAGGAAATAATAAATGCTTCCCTATAGGATTATAAATTACCTGCAGTATTAAAGCACAGTACAATTAGAACATTTTTTTAAAAGCATTATCCCCATTTCTCTTTCCTAGATTATTATTATCCCTTTTTAAATGTTCTCCATTCAGACTGAATGTGTACTATTGTCCCAATTTCACATATTTTGCCTTAATTAATTAAACCAAATTAATGGTGGAATATCCACAATTGTGGAATCTATGATATTGTAATCTGCCAACTGGTATAAATCATATCAAATTAAAGACTCTTGAACTGAGGAATTAGCTCTACCTAGAAACTGAACTAAATTAACAATTCTTTAAAAAATGTATTGTTTTGCTGACCATTCTTTGTTTTATAAGCATTAAAGACACTAGTAAAACGCCCTGATTTAAATTCTTGTAAATTCTTATAATGCCCTGATTTAAATTCTTGATTTAGATCTATTACAGTTCAGATTCTGGTCTTGAGACTTATCTGTCACCAATTGAAATGTACACATTATGCTATTCCCTTCGAAGTAATCTATGCTATGCACAACACAAAAAAGTCTAATAAACAGTGACCCAAAAGAATTAAACACATGAAACAAGGAAAAAGAGAAGCATATAGATATTCCTTTCACCATGGCAGTAGTGGAACTTCATCTGAAGAATTAGGTGTAGAGGTTGAAGAATCTAGAGAATGCATCTAATGCAAAGTCCTTGATAGAATCAAAGAGAGGACATTTTGGGAGCAGAGCACTCCAATATGATAGAGGCTCTCAGTTTCCTCTTGAACTAAATTCAAGTCCTGTTGCTTAATTTCCAAGAGTTTACGTTCTCTGAGGAATTGCTTGTTTCAATGTAAGTCTATTTGATCTTTATAGAGGACTTTTTATTACTGTTTTTCCTGAGGCATGGATAGGAATCTTTTTTGTTTAGCTGAAGCCTTGGAGTTTCTTCTTAAAGTCCTTTTTGGCCAGTTTGTCTCCTTTATTCCAAATAATATTGGGAATCAGCTTTTCTATTGGCCAATAATAATATAATATTTATTCTAATAATAGAATAAATTTATTTTTGCCTCTGATTTTATACTGTTCCTGCTATTGGTGGTAGGAAGGAAGGAAGGAAGGAAGGAAGGAAGGAAGGAAGGAAGGAAGGAAGGAAGGAAGGAAGATAAATCAATAAAGCCAAATAAATAAATAAATAAATATTGCATTCTAGTATTTCATCATATATTTTATATTTGAAAATGTTATGCTCTGCTTTAATAGTTTTGTAGTCCAACTATAACAAAAGTCCATGTTTCTACATATTTCTTCAAATGTTAATGGATATGGCAGTAGAAAAAACAAGATAATATCTTTAATTGATCTTGCCATCAAAATAAATGCTGAAAGCATCGATGAATTCATGGTACAGCATTCTAGAAAGAGAAACATCAGCTGATAATCTGTCATCAGCATTACTTTCTTGATTGTATGTTTTAGTTTTGTTATTTGTGGTTGTCTTTTGGTGACACGGAGTTTGTTCAAATAAAAATGCAATGCTTTTGTCATCCATTTTTATCTTAAATTCTTTCTCTGAGGTCCTTTAGAGGAATCTCATGTGCCATAGAAACAGAATAGGATTTTTTCTACCCCCGGGTTCTTCTCTTTTTAAATTGTGGATCACATTTTTGCCTTTAGGTGTCAGGATGGATTCTCTGGACCACGATGTGCTGAAGTTGTACCCATGAAAGTCCATAATTTGCCAAAAAGTCCACAAAGTATGTTTTAAAATAAGATGAAATCTGTTTTCTCCCCAAATTACAGCAATCAAAATCGCTATCGTTTGATGTTTTCACTCTTCAGCTTAAAATGGGATCTTTTTCTTTTGCCTTTGACCATTCTGTGCAGATTTGACAGCACCAAACACCTATTATTGTTTTGGTAATTGCAGCAGTTCTTTATTGTTCTGGTTGTCATTGCAAGCATTCTTACCTGGAATCTCTGAGGCTTTAGCCTTAATTTAAAAAAAAAGCTGGCTAGTGTAAACATTGTGTTCAAGTTCACTGACTAATGACAATAATATCAAGTTGTCATTTCAGGTGTTATACTTTTATATTTACTAAAATTAACCACCTTCCTCCTTAAATTGGTATTTGTGAAGCCATTTTTCCCCCTCAAAACCTTTTCAGCCTCTTGGCAATAAGAAACAGGCCCAATTTCTGAAGATGAATTCATCAAAGTTCTGGCTGCAGTCACTCAAGGAGCCTCTTAGCATATAATTGCCTCTTTTTCTTTTTCTCTGTTTTCTCTTTCTTTTTGTTTTTGTTTTTACTCTCAGGTGCCCAAATGAATTTACTGGTGATCGCTGTCAAAACTACGTAATGGCCAGCTTCTACAGTACGTCCACTTCCTTTCTGTCTCTGCCTGAATAGGAGCATGCTCAGTTTGGTGCTGCTTTCTCCTAGTTGCATCTTTCCTCAGATTTTCCTTTATTACTAACTGGATTCCATGAACCTTAATCTTGATTGCTTCTGCCTGTTTGCATGGTAATGATTGTCCAAGCAATGTCAAGACTTCAGCAAAGTTAGAATAATAAAAATGAAGGGGTGGGGGTGGGGGAATGATATTGATTTCAATTAATAGCTGTCAAGGAACTAAATATGCACACAAAGCCAAATATCATTACAAAGCTATAACTATCCAAATCTAATCCAAATAAGATATTTCTGAGTAATCGTCATGGAGGAAATTGGATATAAAACATGATTACATCATCCATTATCAAATATAATCAATAAACAGTGCTGAAGAATATGTGGACTGAGGACAATGGTTCTAGTTAATTTCTTTTAAATGTCCAACTTAACATAAATAAGAGAATGCCCTTTATGTGGCATACGTGCCATAATTCAGATTTATATATTGAACTGCAAGTTTAACTGATTCTGATTAACTGAATGTTAATATATTTTGCTTTGCCCTCTCATAGCAAATGTTTAGTAGGGTTCTAAGGAGCTATTTTAGAGTTACCCAAGTACTTAGGCAGACCCAGTGAGATTTTGGAAAACAACAATCTTTTGTAGTCTGACTTCCTATAGTAATGTTTGATACTACCTCCCCATAATTCATAAACAGTAAGTCCAAAGCTAAAATTGACCAAGAGATTATATGAAGTGAACAGTTTATGACTGCAGTTTGCCATGCAGATTTCTTACAGTTCTATGCATATCTGAATATTTTTGATTAAGTTGTCAGTGGAATACTAATGCTTTAAGAGTGTCATGTTCATTTAATGAATGTTTCCTCAAAACAGTGGCATCTCTTTTTTAAACTCCTGAAGAAGCCTGAACAAACCAAACCAAAATGACCTGCTTTAATGAGTAGCAGAGAGATCCTGTTTTTGCACATGGCCCAAAGCATTTCTTTCAAATCATTTTTGAAACGTGCATAGCCCTACCAAACAGCCCTTGATGGTTTATTCAACAGCAGTGAAAAATGTCAGCTGCTTCATGATGATCCTGTTTAATTTCCATTGGCAAGGTAGTATGCATCAGTCATATGGGTTACATTTTTCATGTCTGTAAAAAATATGAATAATTTATAACCATCTTAAGCACTCTGCTTCTAAATTGCAATTTCCCAAGGAGGGGTTTTTAGAATTAATATTGCCTAATACAAATTTTTCTTGGGTTAAAAAGTCAATTAGTAGAGAGCTTCTTGATATTTTCATTACCCAGATATATTTGAAAGAATTTTGTAATTTCTTTCCTATTATATAAAGTGTTCAGGAACTAAGAATAAATGAAGGCATAATATGAACAGGAAGGCTGTGCTTATCTAGAATAACAATTGAACCCTTTATTTGTAGATAGATAGATAGATAGATAGATAGATAGATAGATAGATAGATAGATAGATAGTTCAACTCCATCTAAACATTAAAATATTCTGGACTCCTTAAATACATTCACAGATCATGACAACCCTTTCACCTAAAATGTATGTATCAAAGCATTAATAATGTATTCAGTGTATATACATTTGCATCCTACAAAAATAATCCAAAAAGAAGCAGTTTCAAAATGTCAGATATAAGTGAAGATATACAAAAAAGGGTTTTGTTTTTGTTTTGCTAATTAGAATAGTATCTTCAAAGTTACATTTATGCAGTAGTTCGCCTGTATATTATGTGAGAAGCTATAAAACACCTAATGAGGATTTATTTTATAATGTAGCCTAAGATAAAATGAATAAAAAGAACAATAGACATAGTACTGCTGTAAGTTGTAGTTACTCCTGATACAAATAACTTTTTAGAAAATTGCCAGATTGCTTCTTGTATATTAATCTCATCAATAACTCTTGCAACATTACAAAATGTAATTCTCAGTGGTTTCCAGTTGTAAGGGACATAAGTAGTCCTCAAGTTATGTCCATTCATTCAATGCCTGTTCAAAGTTACGATGGTGCTGAAAAAAATGGATTTATAACCCAATTTCAAAGATCCAATCATAGCAGCCCCCTTATAACCATGTGATGAATATTTGGGGGCAGCCCACTATTATGACCAACCTCTTGTGGCACCAATCCATCCTCCCTAATTGCCAGCCGTGGTGCCTGCTCCCTAACAACCGCCTGTGATACCCACCAGCCTGCCTTTTAACTGCATTCCATCTTCAGTTGATTAAGATTAGTTTTGAGGATAAATTTTATATTACCTTGTTGGCATTCAAACAAGTCAAAATTGGGAGCATCCTATCAAATTCTGTACCTGTCAACAGTGGTTTCCCCCAAGGCAGTGTTTTAGGACCAACTCTCTTCATACGCTACATAAAGGACCTCTGTGATCATATTAAGAGCAACTGCATTCTCTTTGCTGATGATGTAAAACTATTCAATACCACAGACAATACTGCTAGCCTTCAAAAAGACCTCGACTATGTGTCAGAATGGTCAAACAAATGGCAACTTCAAATCTCAACAAATAAATGCTCTGTCTTACATATTGGCAAAAAAAATCCGAAAATAAAATACAAGCTAAATAGTCAAGATCTTGTGGAGGATCCTAACTTTCTCAAGGACCTTGGAGTACTCATCTCAAATAATCTAAGTGCTAGAGCCCACTGTAACTATATAGCCAAAAAGTCATTAAGAGTTGTTAATCTAATCCTACGTAGCTTCTTCTCTGGTAATATCACACTACTAACTAGAGCATACAAAACATTTGCTAGACCTATACTTGAATACAGCTCATCAGTCTGGAACCCATATCATGTATCTGATATTAGCACAATTGAAAAAGTCCAGAAATATTTCACAAGAAGAGTTCTCCACTCCTCTACTCATTGTAGAATACCCTATGCCACAAGACTTGAAACTCTAGACCTAGAAAACCTAGAACTACGCCGCCTTCGGTCCGATCTAAGTATAGTATATAAAATCATACATTGCAATGTCCTACCTGCAAATGAATACTTCAGCTTCAATCATAACAATACAAGAGCAAACAATAGATACAAACTCAAGGTTAACCGCACCAAACTTGACTGCAGAAAATACGAATTCAGCAACAGAGTGGACAATGTTTGGAATACTCTACCTGACTCTGTGGTTTCTTCCCCAAACCCCAAAAACTTTAACCTTAGACTGTCTACTATTGACCTCACCCCCTTCCTAAGAGGCCTGTAGGGGGCGTGCATAAGCGCACCAACCGTGCCTACCGTCCCTGTCCCATTGTTTCTTTTTATTTTTCTTATAAGTATCTATCTCACGTATTCAAAACTATGTTTATTCTTATACCTGTATGTTGTAAGCAATTGACAAATCAAATAAATACTAAAATACTAAACATAGAGCTCCACCAGTTTTAGGCAACATAGAAATCTCCTTTGTTGCAAAAGAGACAGTCAGCAAAATTACTAAAAGTAATTTTTACCTGGTTCAGGCTTATATAACTTTGAAATTAGAGGCAGGGAAAAAAAAGAGGAGTTCCTAAGGAGATAATAGAATAAATCATTATGCTGTATCCTAAAGCCAAATTATTTTAGATTTTAAATTGTTTCGTTACAATGCTGGTAATATCATTAACTTCATGCATAGATGATGATAATTATGCTCAATTTCAAAGCACTACAGAATGATGCTTAGGGGGTATGATACATATCCACATAGGCAGAATCACCTAAACAAGCAAGCAAAAAGAAAAATTACAAAGCTGCTCCCCCCACCCCCCACGACTCAGTGAAAACCTAGTCTCCGAATTTTAACAGCAAAGTGCTATCACTTTGCTATTTATAGGCTGTGTCCCTGTGTAATAATTATTTAAATAAGTTATTATAGATTTTAACATTCAAGGCAAACATAGCAAATAAAATCAAAGCAGCAATGTAATACCGTGAGTGTATGGAGTAATCATTTTAGAACTGAACTTATGAGCAAGCATGACTGTTGGTAGTTTCAAAATCAAGAGAAAATATGAATTTCAAATATTAATTGGAATGTTTTACATTTATTCTGGAGTTAGAATGAGAAGTGCATGTTCCTTATGCATGATTTTTGCTACCAGAATGAATGAATGAACTAATGAAAATTTTCTATATATGGAGATATATATATGTATATAATATCTCCATTCAATTATTTCATATATAAGCTGTTTGAAATTAATGAATATATCTGAAATTCATCTGGGTTGTCTATCTTACTGGTGAACTGCCATATGCAATAATATTTATGCATGAGCATGTCACTAATTCTACTGAAACTTCTATGCAATTGTAACTTGTTAGTAGTGTTCATGTAGGCAAGTAACACTGGCTCTTAAGTATGTGGAAAAACCTATGCATTTTTATTTAACCCTTAAAATATGACTGTAAAGGGAAACTGTACATACACTGCTGGGAATATTTTAACCTATAAGAAGTGAAAATGAATATACTATATCTATACATATTAAGAAAGGAATCAGCAATTGCTCCTGAGTGATAAATATAGCAGTTATAGTTTAATATAAGAATTAAATGATAACATACAAAGCTATGAGTAATCACTGAATGTTTTATAAAGTCAGATGTCTAATATTATCATTTTTTAAAAAAATTAACCCATACATTATGCACATTCCCAATATTGCAGTGAAGTAGACTTTCAATCCATATTAGTCTGTCTATAATATCAAATGATTTAAATGAATGAAAAAAGCAAGTAATTCTGTACTTTAACTGAAGTATCAGTACAGTATCATTGCAACTACACACAGTCTCTTCATCATCATCTACTGTAACACCATAGTTTTCTGTTCATACATCATTTCAGGGTTTTATAAAGTTGCTCATAAATCTGCCTCTGACTAGATTGGTTCTTGGGTTTTTTTCTGAGGCTCCATAACATATAAAATTTTCATTTTTTTTTCTTCTCATTGCTTTTTATCATCTAAGAAGCATTCCAAATCAGTTTTAAAACAGTAGAAGAGGCTACTACCACTTCAGGTACGAATGGTGTAGATTTACACTTTGGCCCTACTAACATGAGCTTGGAGTAGACCAGGGCTGTCAAACTCCCAGCCCATAGGCCGAATGCATCACATGCTAGCTATGCCCATGCCCATGCCCTGTTTAGTGAAGAGGGGGAAAGTCCCAATACATCATGTGACACTGCCATAGGATGATGTGAGTTTGACACCCCTGGAGCAGACTAAACTTAATTCTGTCTGCAACTGATTAAAGCAGTGTTTCTCAATCTCACCTCAGTTCTCAAAATGCTGACTAGGGAATTTGGGAGTTGAAGTCCACACATCTTAGTGCTAAGGTTGAGAAAAAAAAAGGAAAGGTGTACTTTTATGTATAGTGAACTCCAAGATCAGTTCCCCGCTATGGATCATAGGTATACTAGGGAACATGTTTTATATGGGGATATTTTGTACCTTAAATGTGACATAGATAATATACTAAACCCAGACACTTCAGTAATATTTTTAAGGGTTAAAATACATTGGTTAAGTCATTGTGTTCTTTAAATTGTATACAGGTACCATTGTGTGGTTTGGTTTAGAGCCAATATTTTTCTAGATAGTTTTTTAAAAAGAGCCTGTGAAAGCTTACATGAGCTCTGCACCATTAACCTTACAGCATTTGTCTTGTCTCAATGTGCAAACACCTAATAGGTATAATATCTATGTGCAATTTGTTTTTTTCAGTAAGGTGTATTGCTCTTTTCTGAAACTATTTTCCTTTTCTTTCTTTTTTATGTCAACTTTCTGCATTGCCAGAGCATCTTGGGATTGAATTTATGGGTATGGACCAATCATTCCTTTTAGCTTGCTGAGAGATTGAAACCTTTTTTTTTTTCATTTCCTCACCTTCAATTCCTAACCAACTTCCTTGTGCTTCAAAAGGGATCATACAGCGATAACAGCCTTTGCCAGGCCGTTACACTCTGTCCCTATTTACACTCAACTCAGCTGTCATAACTATACCTGTGTATGTTTGTGTCTGTTTGTATATGTGTGTGAGAGAGAAAAACAGAGAGTCATGCGCACACACAGCACTGGAATGTGCTTGAGATGCCTACAAAAGATAGGAAATTAACTTTACTGATGAATAACTTGGCATACTTTTTAAAATTTGCAACAATATATTACTGTTGCTATCTCTGAAAGTACCTATGCAATTTTCACGTATGAAATCAACTACTTGTAAAACATTAAAAAAAATAACAAGAAGTCTCCTTTTGGGAAAATAATGGAATTGAAGACCCCAGTATTAGGAGTGACTTGAAGTAATTCTATATAACCTTTATGTGCATATTTCCCTAAAACAATTGAGGACTGAAAATACTTGTGGGATTTGCACCATGCAAAGGAAAAAAGTAATACCGCTAGACATTGACTTACAACCATTTGTTTAGTGACAAAGTTCCAAGTTATAACAGCCCCCCAAAAGTGACTTATGGCCACTTATCACATTAATGATTTTTCACATGCATTCCCAGGGTCATGTGACCACTTTTTGTGACCTTCTGATGAGCTAAGTCAATGGGGAGGTCAGATTCACTTAACCATCATGATAATTAATTAAGAACTACAGAGATTCACTTAACAACTGTGGCAAGAAAGGTCATAAAATGGGGCACATGTCTTGCTTGGCAATGTAAATGTTGGGTCAATTGTGGTCTTAAGGACTACCTATACAATGGACAGTAGAGAAAAGGAGGTGGAATACAGAGAAAGTGGGGCATTATAAAATGCAAAGACCAAGCTACCAAGGGCCTTCAGGATTAAGACTCGTTTTTCCAGCTCTAAGTGAAGAAAAATGGGGACTGAACCTGTAATTAATTATTTCAGAGCTACCATCCTTTCCTTGTTATTCAGACCAGAAATATATTTTGAGGTTAAAGAGGTGATATGGGAAGGTCAGTTCTTACTACATGACCAGCTTTGACTTGTTGCCTTCATCTCCTATTTTTATTTAACTGAATGCTGCTTCAAACTCTAAACTAGACTTTACTTTAAATTTAATATCTAAACTGTTTTGGCTAGAAATGCTTTTCAAGTTGTGGTGGGTACTGACCTCTTATATTTGTAAACATAAGCTTGCATGCCCATTGTGATGTTTCAGATGTGCAAGTATGAATGAGTAGACATCCATTGGCAAAATAGTGTTCTTCCTTTTATATTTTGTTCAGCTCTGGAAGCTTTTGTTTCACTGCTGTTTAGGATTTCATCGCTATGATGCCCAGCCAGTCCAGGATAATATATGTATTGATGTCACAGTACATGCCTGACAACATTATGGCCTCAGTCAGAAAAGAAGGAAGGGAAAGCGTAGCCTATGGCTAACACAACCAGACTGACATATTTTTTCATACTTGTTTCATAATTATTTTACAATGCCACTTCTAGTACCTTACTATGTGGTAAGACTTTCCCCCAATGTCGTATGATTGGCTATAAATCTCAGGATGTAGAGCTATATTAAAATACATATCCATACCCACATCATGCTGCATGTGGCCTACAATAGAAGCCAAGTAGATTGAGGAAAGAGAATGTTGATTTAGTAATGTGAATACATTCCTCGTATCCCCATAGTATCTGCATAAATGCAGCCATTGAAAAGGAGACATAAAGTCTGCAAAAGAGGATGCTCTTGACAAGAGATTTTTTGCAAAAAATGCATATTATTAAAGTTCCAAACAAGACCACATAACTCAAGAGAGGATGAGCAGGACTATCAGGGATGAGGAGACTGAAAAAAATGAGAACACTGAATAAGGCTCATCCTGCTTTTGCATTGCACTAAACATCCATTAAAAATGTCACTAGAAAGGCAAAATACATCACATGTATCGTGTTATAACACTGGGGAAAAAAAACATACTATTAATTATGGTTAATATAAAACTCACACAATTTGTGCACCCATCCTAAGCTGTGGGCAGGAGGGAAGAGGTCACACAATTTTAACCAATTACTGACTGATGCTAGAAAGAGAATCCCGTTAACCCTTTAAGAACTGCATTATTCCCCATGTACTGGATTGTGTTTAGCATGGCGTTTGCTATCTCTGATTATATAATAATAAGACTCCACTATTTGGCTAATCAATCATTGCTTTCGGGCAAGCATAGGTTATGAGTTATGCTGTATGTAAAATCCCTTTAAACTCTGCTTCAGTCTTACTTCCAAGCATTTTTCTTATTCTTCCTTCCAGTTATCAAGCATGCTGTGCCAGGCCTATAATTGGCTTTTCAACTTCTAACCTTATATTTCCCTTCAGCTTCCTCCTCTTCTTTCATCTGTTCCTTTCCTTCTTCTTTCTCTCCTCTCCCTCCTCCCATATTTGTGTTTATTTCAGTACTTCTACTTCTTGTTCTTGGATTTTTGTTTCTGTAATCATTTGAGCATTCTAGTTTTATTTTCTCACAAAACTGATCCTTCCTTTTGTTCATAATCAGTACTGTTGATTTCTGTGTAAATATGTTTAGAAACTTGCTAATCAATGTTTGTATTGGGACTGGCTTGTAGGAAGCAATAATATGCATTGTATCATAGGTATGAAGGTTTGAAACATCATTTTTAAATTTTAGTTTTGGTTTATTTGGAATTTCAAACTGTAGTACCAAAAGCAGACTCAGAGTTAAACATGGATGTTACATAAGGTTATATATAAGGTTATGCTCATTTAAAAAAAAACCACCTACTTTTCATGGAATGCCCAGGTTTGGAGAGGAGATGATCACAGAGAAAATATTTGTGGAAATATACTATGTCCCTAAAAATCTGTTTCCTGTGTGTAAAATCCATTGGATGTAAGGGATTTGAAAGGATAACTAACGGCTCTGAACAAGAATCTAAAAGAGATAATAACCATTGCTTTCTCCAACCTATATAAGGTAAAGGTAAAAGTTCTCCTACACATGCGTGCTAGTCATTTCTGGCTTTAGGGGGCAGTGCTCATCTCCATTCCTAAGCCAAAGAGCCAGCACCGTCCAAAGACATCTCTGTGGTCACGTGGCCGGCATGACTAAATGCCGAAGGAACATGGAGCACTGTTATCTTCCCACCAAAGTGGTCCCTATTTTTCTACTTGCATTTTCTACGTACTTTTGAACTGCTAGGTTGGAAGATATTTATACACAAATTCATAATTCATGGTGAATGAGACTGAAAATTTAGTCTCTGGATAGCTTGCCCTATTCCTTATACCTAAGAGAAATGTAAGAACAAAATCATAAAATCACAACAGATTTGTTTTCAGATATTCTCAAATCATAGAATTATTGTCATTTAAACTAGCATTAGATAATGAAATAAAAAAGAAAGGTACTTCAATATGATTAATGTCCTAAAAAAAGAAGTCTCTTTGGAGCTCAGGAGATTTAAGCTCTAAATGTTCTTCAGGGGATAAGGGGAGCTAAACATGAAGGAGCCATTGATTGCAATTAAATATTTTATCCTTTAATCTGTTATGATCTGAAAACTCAAGGGAAAACCGAAAGCTGTTAACATACTCACATTCCTTCATTCACGTGAGCTTATATATGCTTACTCAGAGGAAAACCTTACCAAGCTCACTAGGACTTACTCTCAGCTAAAGGGGTATAGTCTCCCCTTAATTTGATCATTCTGCCATATCATGTGCTGAAAATAGCATTTAAAAATTATGCAATAAGCATTTGATCAAATCCTATCTCCCATTTTTTTAAAAATCCAGACAGCATGTTTTTTCCCCCCAAATGATTACATATCAATAAACGGCCCTGCATATCAGCAGACGCTGCCAGTTATTGGATCTTGGCCAATATGACATAGTCAAACTATATATTGGGTCAGTGTCTAAGAAAATATTTGGATCCTTAGAGCAACAGTGACCACAGAAGTCAGGAATTTTGGACCTGACAGTGCTTATTGCCAAAAATCAATCTGAAACAACAGGCTAAGGCAAAGCAAGTCCTAACAGATGTCTTATCTGCAAACATACAAAGATCACCAGACCAGGAAATTGCTAAATACAAACTATCGCAAAGCAGAAAAGTAACAGATTTTCAAATCCTGTTCCATTGATGACAAAGTCGTTTCCAAGAATACTGATTTTCCCAGTCCCCTTTCTTTAATTCTGAATAGTTATATTCCTAAAAACATTCCCATTGTGAATGTAAATTCCTGTTGGTTGCTCACACAATGGTTACTTTGAGGTTGGCAGCTATATGATTGCACAATTTTAAATTAAAAGCTAAATACATTTTAGCAACCAAATAAGATTTTAAAAAATACAAAGTTCTGGCTTATTCTGTTGTTTAATCCTGTGCACCATTGGTATCAGTGTCCTAAATATATCATTTCCTTTGTTTAGCATATAAACTATGTTTTGCCAAGTGGAATGTGATTATCTTTCCAGGCAAAACATTGTTTGCCCTAAGAATTAGTTCATATTGATTATAGTGTCTTAGACTGAGATCACTGCAGTAGAACTGCAGTTTTCACCCAAATATCATAATCTTTTTTTTACTATTTAATCAACTATATAATGTCTATGGTACAATGCATATTGCCTATTGGAGGAGTGGATAAACTTAAATTTTACTGTCAGTTCCTGATGAATTATGCAATTTTGTATAGAGCAAGATAATATTGAAAAAAACACCTGGATATTTTAAACTACCACAAGAGACTGTGAAGAGAAAATTGGGAGGAGAGAGGTCCAATCTTTATCCCACCTATCATTGCAAGAAAACCCCATTTTTAAACAAAACGACTTGTTCTATCAGTGCCTTGTTTTTATTTCATTAGATGGCTTCATAAATTTTAAATTGTGTTAAACAAAACATTGAATTGTGATTTGATTTGATTTGATTTAATTTAAATTTAATTTAAACTTAAATTTAATTTAAATTTTCTTTATTTCAAGTTTTCTCACATCAATGATACTGAGTATAGTTTGTAATTTCTGCACGTAAAGTTTGTCATACTTTCAATGTAGCTATAAGTTGATAGACTGTAAGCTGTATTTAGTGGTCTCTTGTTTTTTTCATCCAGTGTACGTATTATAACCATCTATATTTTCTCATTTTCTAGAAGCTGAGGAACTCTACCAGAAAAGGGTGTTGACCATAACTGGCATCTGCATTGCTCTCCTTGTTGTTGGCATCATGTGTGTTGTGGCATACTGCAAAACCAAGTAAACACCCCTTTTCCTTTTTTCTATAATTTTTGTAATCAGGACCTCACAAAATAAACTAAAAATGTATTTGCATCTTGATATGCAACTAGATGGCTTAATAATCTTAAAATTTTTCTCTGTAAGATTGTAAGCATAGCCGGAATGTAGTATGTAATTTGTCACAGCTTCTCATAGGAAGTGATCCCTTAGAAACTAATCTAATTCATGATCCATTGAGATCATTGTAAAAACATCCCATTTGCTTTAAAGGGCTTCCACCTTTAAACTTGTTGTACCACATGATATTACACAGAATGACTGAGCTGGGCTTAAATCCAAGACTGTCTTTATCTTTAGCAGTGTGTGAGATGTGGTGAATCACACTAATAATGAATGTCAAAAGGTGCCTGATAAATGAGTCTTGGAACCTCCAAATTTCTACCCCCTTCCAATCAGTTGGCAACAATTGATGCTGTTGATATTATGGTTTATTATGTAAATATAATCTAATATTGACTTTTTACAACTTTCAGGAAATGTTTTAAAGTTTTCCTTCACAATCATTATGATTATGTTTATCTTTCCAAATTAAAGCATGGCATCTTTCTTCAGACTGAGCTCTTCAGATAAAAATGTTTCAGACTCAGAGCTGTGTGTTGCTAAGTATATTGGTGATACATTTTTACAGGCAAAAATATTTACTTTTATGGCATTTAAAAAAAATAAAAGACATACCCACCCAACTTTCAAGGCGCCCTTTCATTGTTTCATCTATCCATCTTCTGCATGGAGAGAAGTCAAAACTTTTATTAAACTCGATAGGACTTCCAAAGTTTTCTATGTTTGTTTTCTTTTCCCTGTTGATATTACTTTCAGCAATTGTGGATTCAGTGGAAGTATTAAATCAAGATGATATCCTAGCCACAATTAATTGAATGAACAATAGGTGTGGAAATATTGAGCCTGTTTATCTTTCATCAAAATTTTCCTCTTTGAGTCCCTTGAGTGCTTTAATGAAATGCAGAGAGGTGTTATGGATGTGCAAGAGCCAAAACAATACTTTTAAATCATTTTAGAAGTCAGCATAACAATAGCAACTGTTATGTAAACAATAACACACTTTTTTCAACAGTGATATCTTCTCACTTATAGAAAGTGCACATGCTTAGCTTAGACATAATAGGAAGTTGTAGAAATGAGCTAACCTGAACTTTGACCCTTTAGTCCCTGACATTTTGCTTCTTTGGCTCTGGTGAGGAACCCTCACATCCAATTTTAAAGAAATCTCAATATTCAATCCATGTGCAATGGAACTATAGTGCATTTAAGTCTTGGTTGTATTACGCAGAGTCCTACAGGTAGTCTTCCAATGATGACCTCAATTGAGTCCCAAATTTCTGTTGCTAAGTGAGACATCAGTGAGTTTTGCCCCCATTTTATGACCTTTCTTGACACAGTTGTTAAGTGAACCACTGCAGTTGTCAAGCTAGTAACACAGTTGTTAAGTGAATCTGGATTTTCCATTGACTTTGCTCATTGGAAGGTTGCAAAATGGGACCTCATAACCCTGAGACACTGCAATTGTCATAAATATGAATCAGTTGCCAAATGTCTGAATTTTGATCATGTGACCCTGTGGATGCCACAGTGGTCATAAGTATGAAAAATGGTCATAAGTTTTTTTTCCTGTGCCATTGTAACTTTGAACGGTCACTAAATAAACTGTTGTAACTCAAGGACTACCTGTTTAAGGTTTGATGCTCCTATTTATTTTTAAGTACCCACTCGCCCCCACAACAAGAGCTGCCTTCCTGATGTAACCTTAGCCAAAATAATAATTATTAAATAATACTAAGTCTAAAAATGCTGCTGACCTCTGATTTGAGAAAACCAAAATCATGCTAGTTCAATATCTCCGAGGGTTTAAAGCAGGAAACTGGCCCAGTAATTAGATTTTTTTTTTTCCCCTCATATATACTTCCTTTCTCCTTAATGACGTCAGGGCAGGACTTTGAGAATAGGTAACACCGTTTCTCCTTCCTTTAAAATCTTGTCCCTGAAGATTTTCTACCTGCTATCTTGAGGGGTGTTATTTTCCTTTCCGTAGGTGGAGATAATGGAAGCAACTTCACTTAGGTGGGTGGGGAGGCCTTATTTCGAGTCTTGAGAAGGGGGGCTCTCCTCCCCGTCTACTGAAAGAAAAGGCAATATATGGTGTGGATGCTGTTGTATGTTTGGACTAACATCAAGCACATATCTTCAGCCTAACTGAATGTGCAACTAAACATGTAACGTTCTCTCATCCAAGGGGCAGGAGAGGTCAGTGAGTGATTCAGCATTTTTAATAAATGAATTCGTTGAAAACGTTCAGCCAGTAATCGCTGCCTTTTTCAGAATCAAGATCATTTCTTGAATCCATGTGGAGTAGAACCTTTTTATTTCTGATATTTTTTATGTTTAGAAGAACTTACATTTTTTTTCTTCTATATCTTTACCGACAAAAGTAAACTGCCTAACAAATAAGCTCTAGAAAAACCAACACACAGCCCACAGCTGTACATTATTGGTTGCTGGCAGGCAACAAATTAGCTGGGGAGTTCAAAATAAGGTCTTCCAACGGGTTCCTGTTCCGGATATATTACAAAGACCTAGCCACAGGGAATAAGGTTTCCATTGTGCTGTTATTGCCAGAAAATACAGGAAAGGGCAAAAAAGCTACTTTCCTAGAAAATTGTACTCCTCTGGATCTAATAACCTGCCCTTGGCTGCATGTATTATAAACCACTGGAGTACAATTTGCTTTCTGTAGCATCTTCATACGATACTGCGCTGTAATTGGCTACTAGATGAGATTGGTATAGTTTCAAGGTGCCAGATACTGTATCAGCAACTTTATTTGTGAACAAATCTTCTCGTAATTTTGGCAAAGTTTAACACTGTGTGTCCATCAGCTCCTGGTATTTCTGAATCTACAAATGATAAAATTCAGTTCTGTAATGGGAATGTGCTATGATCAAAAAGGCTTATAGAACTATTTTATTCAGTCAACTATTTGAATTCTAAAGAACCTCCATATTTCAAATTCAGGAAGCAGCGGAAAAAGTTGCATGACCGCCTCAGGCAAGGCCTTCGATCAGAACGCAATCACAGGGTCAACATGGCAAATGGGCCTCACCATCCTCACCCACCACCGGAGAATGTCCAGCTGGTGAATGTGAGTTTCACACAAACTTTGTTAATAATCAGTTCTTCATCAATATTTATTTGAGTGACATTTAGTCCTTTTAACAATGTATTTAAAAAATAGTACCGCTTTCCTAAGATCTTATTTTCCCACTAGTTGTAATGTGCAAGAAACCAGGAAGCAAGGCGGTTCACATGAATACAGGTTTATTACTTGGTAACACCCTCTGCAAGAATCGGAACTACTAACAGTCAAAACAAATAGGTGGTAGATAAGAGTCAGTGGAATTCAAGGTGGGCTGACTAAGATATCTTGTGTGCACAAAGGGACTCAAGGCTGATGACATGCTTGACTCCTCCTTTCAGGCTCAGCCTGGACATCTCCTACACCAGTTTGTCAAAACAATGGCAGTAGCTGATTTAACTGAAAACAGTTGTGAAATTATATTTAGATGCTGGTAGAGTTGTTGGTTTCTGGGGGGGAAATCAGAGACAAGTATGTTAAGTATGTTCACTACCATGAATTATGTGTAGAAAACACTGGATAAAAATTTTATAGTAATAATAATAAATTATTATCCACAAAAGAAACCATTTTATTTTACTATTATAATCTTTATTGTTATTATCTCTAAACAGCATTTTGTATAATTTTATGAGATGTTATAAGGTTCAAATTAAAAGGAAGAATCATTTCTAAAATCAATAACAATAAAAGAAATGGTTCACTCTATAAATGCTAATAATAGGATATAACTGAAAAAACTACCAATAAACAGAAATATATTAAAAACTAATACCAGGACTGTAAAAGTACTTTATGAATAAAGTACTAAAAAACTCACCTAGTGAATGCTATGTGAACCTGCATGTATATGCCTATACAGTATTTGTGTGTTTATATGTATACAGTATGCACAGCATGTGTGCATACATTCAAATCTGATGGTGTCACTCACTGAGTTGAGGTATAAATTGATTTTTACATTATGCTTCACAAATTAAAGGAGCAATTTTCTGCATAAAACATTTGTGGCCACAATAAATTTTGGGACTATCATAGCAGTACTAGTTCCAACTGAATGAAATTGTCTTCAGAACCTTCTTGTAGCAAGATGGGGTGGAAGTCGCTGTAGAAAGAATATCAAAGGAAAATGTGGGCTAGGATGAATGTGCTAGAGAAATCATCTGAAATTAGAGTGGTTTTTAAGCAAAAAGAGAGAGGGGGGAATTTTTGTGGTGCTTCTCTGTTCACAGATTTAATTGAACTGAGAGATCTAGTGAAATAGTTCTCTAAAATTTCAGATTATAAATTGGACCAAGCACTTCATGAACAGTTAAGATTGCAAAAATACAGTGAGCAAAACAAGGAAAGGGGGAAATCTATCATTCATACTGCTCAGCAATAGTCCTATTCTTAACCATGAATTCCATTAAAATAAATTTGTTTTGGTGAAAGAATTCTACAGATGACCTCACCCTATTCCTAAGAGATCTGTAAGGGGCTTGCATAAGTGCACAATCATGCCTACCATCCCTGTCATATTGTCCCCATTTATTTGTACCTATTTCCTGTATTCTTACTCATGTTTATACTTATACTTATTATCTTGTAAGCGATTGACAAATTAAATAAATAAATAAAATAAACTACTGTTTCCACCGAATCACTCTACTTTAATTTGAATTAATTGTAGGAAAGTGTCTTCTCATGAGAATAAAGTATTGAATTTGAGAAGTACATCTTCAATTTTTGAAATGCTTTCATGTGTGTATATATAAAGAAAGGGTGTCTAACCGTGGCTACTTTAAGACTTGTGGACTTCAACTCCCAGAAGTCCCTACCTAGCCATGCTGTCTGGGGAATTCTGGGAGTTGACGTCCACAAGTCTTAAAGTTACCAAGGTCAGACATCCTTGCTTTATATAAGGCAAGGGTCTTCAAATTTGACAGCTTTAAGATTTGTGGACTTCAACTCCCAGAATTCCTGAGCTAACATGACTGGAGGAGGGATTCTGGGAGCTGAAGTCCACAAGTCTTAAAGCTGTCAAGTTTGAAGACTCTTGATATAAGGTCTAAGGCAAGAGTACAGAATTGATTGGTAGATTTTAATTGTGTTATAAATATAAGTTGTGTGTCTGTTTTGTTTAGCAATATGTATCAAAAAACATAATATCCAGTGAACATGCTGTTGAGAGAGAAACTGAGGCATCTTTTTCTACAAGTCACTATACCTCAACTACACATCATTCTACAACCGTCACTCAGACTCCCAGCCACAGGTAGGAGGCTCAGATAAAGCCAACGTATTTCTTAAGTAAAAACCCCAAAGCAAGTTTTAAAAACAGTAAACAGATTTAAAGAGAATAGACTTCTTTTGTAGTTGAAATGCTCTAGGTTGCTTTATTTTATTAAGCTTACTTTCCTTCTTTGATTCTTTTTACTGTTTTATTTTTTCCTTTCAAAAGAAGCAAGTCTCGGTATCAACATATTAGCTCACTTCTTCACAATTGCTGCCTTTTTTTCTGTGGATTTCACATCACACCATTAATTTGCACTTACAGAATTTGGACCATGATGAGTTCCTGAATTTACTTGGAAAGAATCATTATTCTTTCATGTACATAATTTGTCTTTGCTTGACGTAGAATCAGGGGTGGGATTCTACCAGTTCTGTCCACCTCTGTAGAATCGGTTGCTCTGAAGAGCAGCAGACATAGAACCGTTTCTATGTCTGCTGATGTTTTTGCCCACCTGGGCTCTTACCTGATCTTTATTTCCTGATTTTTCAATCTCAGCTGCTTTGTGCGTTACAGCTGTGGTTGAAAAAGCAGGAAAAAAGGGCTTTTTCAACCTCTGCGCACCCACACGCAGCGCTGCTCAGCTGTCCGGGCAGCTCAGCAGGTTGTAAATTGCACTCACATGACTCACGCATGCATGTGCAACACAGAGCAATAGAACCGGTAGTTATACCAGTCAGATCAGGGGTGGGATTCTACAGGTTTGCACCTATTCAATAGAACCGCTTGTTAACATTCTAAGCAGTTTGGAGAACCGGTTGTTAGAAGAAATTACCAGCTTAATCCTGTAAGGAAGGCAGGAAGGAAACATTCTGGTGTTGCTTACAGAAACTGCCTCTCCATTAACCCTTATTACATTCTTGGCAGGACTAGACTTCCTATCTCAGGAATGTCTCTGGAGTTTTTTCCCCACTCCTTTGCTGATAATTTGCTTGTGTGGAGTGACCATTGAAAAAGTGACTAATGACCATTTTTCACACTTATGACTGTGGCAGCATCCCCACAGTCACAAGAGACCAGGTGAGGAGATGCGTGCCTCGATGTAAGTGATGTTGAGTTGGCTACGCCCAACCAGTAACATGACCACCAAGCCATGTCCACCCAGTCACATGACCACCAAGCCCTGCCCATCAGTTGTGGGAGAATGATCACCTCAATTCTTCAGCAACATAATGAATGTGAAACACTATTGTCCAACAGATGCACAGAGGATCCTGTCAAGCTCTCTTTCTTTTCACTTTCCAGTTCTTGAATTTTAAAATGTTTCTCTTCTGTTTTTCATAACGGCTCATGGTCAGTTGGAGTAATGGTCGGACTGAAAGCATAATCTCTGAAAGTCATTCAGCCCTTGTGTGCTCCTCAGTTGAGAACAGCCGCCATGCAAGCCCCTCAGGACCTCGCGGTCGCCTCAATGGCATTGGTGGACCAAGAGAATACAACAGTTTTCTCCGTCACGCACGAGAGACACCAGACTCTTACCGTGATTCACCGCACAGTGAAAGGTATCCACAGGAGCTGATCATAAGAAAGACACCAATCTGAAATACTGTAGGGCAGTGATGGTGAACCTTTAGAGACTGAGTGCCCAAGCTGCAACCCAAAAACTCACTTATTTATCACAAAGTGCCAACACAGCAATTTAACCTGAATACTGAGGTTTTACTAACCTAAAATAATGATAAATAAGGCAGAGTTCAGCTAATTATTCTAAGAAACACGTGATCAATGCACTTTTATGCCCCTTCTTTTTTTCTCTGCTTTTGAAATATTATGTTTAGCGATGATAAAAAATAAAAACTTTTGTAATATCATTTCTCTCTTGCCCTCCCTCTTTCTTTCCCCCCTTTCTCTTCCTTTCTGTCTCTGTCTCTCTCTCTCCCTCACTCTCTCTCTTTCTGTCTCTCTCCCCCTCTCCTGGTGGGGAAAGAACCCCTGAACTGGTGCTGGGTGGTGGGAATCCCAGGAGCAGCACATTGACAATCAGCTGGTCAGTGGAGAGCCGAACTCCAGCTGGCCGGTGGAGAGGTGGTGGGGCATCACAACACCGGCAGCTCTGCAAGAAAAGCCACTGACCATCCAGGATGCAGAAGCGAGCCCACGATGACACAGCGTCAGCTTGTGGGTCTGCGTCGTAATGGGCTCCAGGAGGAAGGGACCCAGTCTCCCCCATTGGCGAGACAGTGAGAAACACGATGGAGCTGGGCTGGGGTGATGACACGCAGGCCCACAAAGAGGGCTGTGGGTGCCACCTCTGGCACACATGCCTTAGGTTCGCCACCACTGCCTACTGTAGGGCATATCCAGATCCTGACAGAGAGAGAACTGCAGCTTGAAAGCTTATCAGGGTTGGTGGGTTTTATTTGGGGATATATTATTTTTTTGATCAATAAATTCTAAATGGTGGTTTTGTACGTTAATATTTATATAATAATTTGCCATTTTCAGAGTGCTTTGGTGCTTTTGTGAAAGGTTTTTTATCTGTTGTTTTTTTACAGTTAATCCATGTTTCTTTAAAGCTATTTCCTCATGATTTTGTAGTTGCACTGTGCCAATGTAATGGTGGGAAAGCTATGCCTTATATCACCACTGGTTAACTCTAGAACATATCATTAGTTTTGCATGAAAAAAATGGCCAAAATCATCTTCACCACTGTAGCATGTGGTGATCAAGGGGTGCAATTTATATTAAAAGTGTGGAAAAAAAATACAGTTTGAGTGGAGAAACAACCACAATAGCAATATAACTAGACAAGAATTGAAAATGAATGTTTAAAAGTCAGTGCTAAATGAAGTTGCATTCTTTTCCATTTAATAAGATTTTGTTAATTGGCTATTCATAACTTGTACTGAACAGATAGGCAAGTTAAAAGCATTTCTTCCTTTCAAAATAAAGATGAGAAGGTAAACAAAGCTCTGCTATTTGGGACAATACCAGAATCCATGAATCAATACAATCTTCACATATTTACTGCATATTAGTTTTACATCTTATTAATTTCTGATAAAATTATCTGGATTGTGGAGAATGTTTGACTGAATTGGCTCATTCCTTCACCTAACAGCATCATCTTGTTTCCTTTCTGGAAAGCGAAGCTGACCTGTGCTTTCATTGATTCCTAGTTGATGAGGTAAAATCCCACAGAGTGCAAAAATATCAAATGAATAAATAAATTATAAATAAATAAGCCATATTCTCCTCAATACCACTTGGTACTGTTTGACTATTTTATTATAGAAGTAGTCTGAAAGGTGGAGTCCCATTGCTCTACAATACTTACATTTGCTTTTGGACCAATTTTTAAAAGTATAAAATTGCACAATTCCTTTCTAGTTATTTGCACTTCCAGGCCATTAATTCTGTGAACATTAAAGTTTAAATATTTAACTCTCTAGAGTAGCTTTTATGATCTATATTTCAGCTTGGGTTTTTTTAATAGCTACAAAACCTGGAAATGTGAATAAAAATTGGGAAAATGAAACTATTTGAATTTTGCATGTTGACATTGTAGAAGACCAAAACAAGAAATGCTGAAGAACGTCCAAAGTCTTCTTGGCTCTGGGTCTTATTTCCAAATGGCCATGAAATCTTTCTTAATCTTAAACTTTGGATAGATGTATTCAATGCAGTTGCTTACAATAAGGTGGAAATCTTTTTAAAAAGACAATGAAGAAGGAAGAGATTCAAGCACTCTTTAAAAAAAAAAAACACTGCGTGGCTAGTAGCAGGAGCCCCATTATATCTTTAGAAATGTCAAGAGATTCCAAGGCTAGAATAAATCATAGATTAAATTGAGTTGCATTGCCAATATTCCATCTTTTCAGGCATTGGATTTACATGTTGGAAATCAAGAGAAGTGAATAAATGATCATTTAATTGTTTTTAGCTAAATTTAAAGTTAAAGTTAAATTTCAGTATAGCTAGTAGCAATTTATAGAAGTTGCATTTCTACTTACAGAATATGTGGCTGTTACATCTGAATTCAAATGCTTATTACTATCATAGAAGAACAAATACTTCTTACCACCATCATAGTTTTATCACATCCTTATTCTTCAGCTTATTTTTTTTTTATGTGTACTTCTTTAGGTACGTATCTGCCATGACCACGCCAGCTCGCATGTCTCCTGTAGATTTCCACACTCCAAGTTCTCCAAAATCACCAGCTTCAGAAATGTCACCACAAGTCTCCAGTTTAACAATGTCTGTCCCGTCTGTAGCTGTCAGTCCATTTATAGAAGAAGAGAGGCCTCTCCTGTTGGTGACCCCACCCAGGCTGCGGGAAAAATACGAGCTTCACTTACAACAGTTCAATTCTTCTTACCACCACAATCCTGTCCATGAAAGCAACAGCCTACCACCGAGTCCCATGAGGATAGTAGAGGACGAGGAATACGAAACCACGCAGGAATATGAACCTACGCAAGAGCCTCCAAAGAAACTGGTCAACAGTCGGAGGGCCAAAAGAACAAAGCCCAATGGCCACATTTCCACTCGATTGGAAATGAACACTGACACGAGTTGTGGGAACAGTAGCTCAGAGAGTGAGACAGAAGATGAAAGGATAGGTGAAGACACACCTTTTCTGAGCATACAAAACCCTACAACCGCTGACCTAGAATCAGCTGCTGCATATAGGCTCACTGACACTAGGACTAACCAAGCCAGCCGCTTCTCGACGCAGGAAGAATATCAAGCAAGATTGTCTGGTGTAATAGCTAACCAGGATCCCATCGCTGTATAAAGGAGA
Source organism: Pseudonaja textilis (assembly GCF_049901715.1). Classification (NCBI taxonomy): domain Eukaryota; kingdom Metazoa; phylum Chordata; class Lepidosauria; order Squamata; family Elapidae; genus Pseudonaja; species Pseudonaja textilis. The sequence continues at coordinate 169,558,841 of NC_141991.1, read as the reverse complement.
AGGAGGAGAGAGAGAGAGGGAAAAAAACACTTAAAAAAAAACCCACATAGATTCACATGTAAAACTTTATTTTATATAATGAAATACTCCATGATTAAATTAAAACAATTTATTTTATTTTAGCAATTACGCTATTAGGATTTAAAAAGAAAAACACAGGAGGGGGAAAAAACTTTTATAAATTAAAATATATAATGTATATACAAAAGTGTTATGTGCCATATGTAGCAATTTTTTTACAGTATTTCAAAAATGAGAACGATATCAATGGTGCCTTTATGTTATGTTGAGAGCAAGTTTTGTAAAAGTTACTAGTGACTGCTGTTCCACAGTATTTTGCAGAAGTCTCTAACAGTCTGTTTCCCATCGGGTTCATGGTGGCTGGCTGTACGGTCTGTAAGAACTGCAACCTTCCCCTGTCTTGCTTGTCGTAGCTCTGATAAAAGAAAAAGAAAAATCCATACTGGCATACCAACCTAGAAACAAAACATGCTCATTCCTTCTTTGAAGAGGCTTCTATTTCCTTGCGTTTTATGAGTTTTTCTCTGACAAAAAACAAGACTGATTTTGGAACCCTTGAGAAAATGGGTAGGTTCAATAGCCCGCCATTGTTTTATTTGGTTTCTTAAAGGATAATACAGCTTTCAGGAACATAGAACTATATCCAATATTAGATACCCCTGTAGGTTTGTCCATTTGACTATAATTACCCAAGAATCTACCTGAATTTAAATAGGAGCTATCACTGCTACCACCAACAACCTTTTCACTCAGACACACATGGACATGCACAGACATAGTTTTGATTCATGTAACAATATTTCCTAGATGTTCGGAGTGATTTGACAGAAACATAGTGGGATCCAATCTGGCAGGAAGCCCTTCTATGCAAGCATCTTTTAAATTAATAGGATGGATCCAAGAGCAAGGAGTTTCTTGCTTTGGTGTCCTTTGTATAGGAGAACGTGCTACTGAATTATCTTGGGTTAAGTAAATTGTAGTACCAGAGCAGGTATTTTTAGACCATCAAGGAAGTGGATAAAAACAGAGGAAATGTAATACCCACTGCTAAAATTACGGTCATTTTGAAACAATATTTTCAGGTAGAGCATTTTTTTTTTCACTTTAAATTGGGAAGATCAATACCAAAAATAGGATTTCACGGTGGATTATCACTTCCTGTATGCTTAAATTTTCTAGTTTACATATGGATGGAATCCAAATGTCGTAAAATGAGCTCTGATAGAAAAAGATAAACATGTTCTGTATGCCTAGTGACCTATTATGTTTTTTACCTTAAGTATTAGTAAGATGAGCATGTTTATACTTCTCAGGCTCCCGTCATGCATGGGTTTTTGTTATATAAATATATATATATAAATATATGCATGCGGCCAGAAATAGATAGAAGCCGCCTTTCTTCGAGGCATGTTGGAGAAACAATTTGGACATGATAAGAGCAAGTGCATTTGTTTAAAGTTTGGCCCAATCACTTAGAAGGGTTCTATTTCTAGAGCAAAAAGATCAAGGCAGGTGAAAGAAGCTTGTCTAAGTGGAATGTATTCCTCTGGGGACAGGAAAAGGAGGCAGGAGGAACAGAGTGCTGTGCTGCAGATAGGAACAAAGTAATCATCTATGCTATGATTTTCTCCCCCAACTATGTAACCTCTTACCCCGCTTTCTGCATCATTTAGGCAGACTTAGTTCATACAAACAGGTCTGGTATTTAATTTGGCACCACCAGCAGCATTACTGCAGCTTCTAAATTCACAAGCCAGCAATTTATTTTGGAGACCTGAATCTGGGATAAAATTAGCCTTGATTTATAACGTACTACAGAGTGCAGCCCAGAGGCCAAAGACTAACAAATCTATTCTCTTGGCCTTCCTAGCATTGGCAATCATATCCAGTTGATACTGTTGTAAATGAAAAGCAAAATGGTTTGCATAAGTGCTGCTGAGCTTTGGGAGAATCAGCAAGTAAAAAGTATTTTATAAATTAGACCCTGTGCTCAAGTTTGCTTAATACTGGTATCTTCACAGAAGGCCTAATTTTGGAGAATGTTAACTTGATTACAGGAGGCTAACAGGGCAATTCTAGTCCTATGTATTGGAAAATAATTATACAGTAGACTTCTGCATAAAACTGGTTAGAATTGTGCTATAAAATGATTTTTACATTTCAGAAGCACCAGTAAAACACATTCCCATGATGTAACATACATTCACTACGAGTTTCCAAATCATCATATTGACTTCAGCTGGGTATTGAAGCAAACTCTGGTGTTGACTTCTGATTCATAACTTTATTTGTGTTGCCTAATATTCACTTGTAGGCTTCAATTGCATTCCCTTTCTCTTGACAAAATAGGTTTTTTTCCTGCATTGCTTGAAGAACCCAACGCAGGGGCATCTAACCTTGGCAACTTTAAGACTTCTGAACTTCAATTCCCAGAATTCCCCAGCCAGCATGCTTGGCTGGGGAATTCTGGGAGTTGAGGTGCACAGGTCTCAAGGTTGATGATGTAGGGCACTCCTGCTCTAGGAGGTTCTTATTTCTAAGCATTTTCCAAATATAAACCCTTTTCCAAAATTGGATTATTTTATAGGAACTGTTTGGCTAAGATGCCAAATATTCTAAGAGAGGAAGAAGAATGAGCAGGGACATTCTTTCTTAAGCATAAAGTTGAACAGACCAGAGAAAGTTTTCCAGAATATTACCAATCCTTGACATTGTGGACTCTGCTATTAATATGCATACTTCTTCCAGTAATCTTCCTTTGGTTTTCTGTTGCTTCAGAGTCATTAAGGCTATTGTGTGTAGGCTATTCGGGGGGAAATAGTGAAACAGATATGTATATATTTCATTTTGAGTGCTTGATAGAGTATATTGGGGCTCCAATATAAAAGAAAACAGAAGAAACAATTTCAGATTTCAGGAAGACTATTCCGACTCTATAGCGTATGGTATAGATTAAAAAGAGTTTTAGAGACTACACATTTCACCAGTCTTATCACGTTCTTCCAATAGTCGTCTGCACACATTCCTTTCTTTTAAATACATTAATGCATTCTATTCCTGCCAGGGCAGACAATATTTCCACTACATTAATATCCCTTTAATCTTTAACTGTCTTTCCATGTATTCTTCTGAAACTAAAACTCACCTATGCACGACTGTCTCGTGTTCTCCTTTCTGTGCTTACCAATACAAAACTGATAGGTGCGTCAACCTGATCTCCCTGCATTTTGGATGCACTTCATCATTCTCAAAACTTTCCTTGCAATATTGAAGGCGGGATCCCCAGAGGAACCTGGGAAGAGAAAATCCATGCATTTTGATTGCCTTGCCTTGCTGCTGAATCTCACTCTGGGCTAGTGGACTGGGGGAAAAGCCGTAGTGCAGGGGTGTCCAACCTTGGCAACTTTAAGACTTGTGGACTTCAACTCCCAGAATTCCTCAGCCAGCAAAGCAAAGCTGGCTGAGGAATTCTGGGAGTTGAAGTCCACAAGTCTTAAAGTTGCCAAGGTTGGACACCCCTGCTGTAGTGGATTCTTCTCACATTTGAGTCTGTTGCCTGGCATTGAGTCCCTACTGGATATTTCCTTTGAGTGGAACTCAACTCCTGGTGACTTCATAGGCATAGGCAAGGATAGTTCCTTTGATTATAATACTGCCTTTTAAAATATGTGAAAACGATGTGGGTAAGGGAGAGAGTTTAAATTAATGTAATATGGCTTTGAGGAAGATGCACTGCTCAGGATTGCACGTACATTGAAAAATGGCTCTAAACCAGTTATAATTCTACCAGAAAAGAAATGCAATCAAATTAATGGGAAGTAATCATGTAACTGCACTTAAATTCATTCAACTAAACTTAAATTTAAATTAAATTGACTTGAATTTTTCCTCTGGTCCTAATTCTTTTATTTTATGCTGGGTCCCTTCAGACTTCAAGTAGGTAACTTGAGCTGGCCAATGCAACCCTCAGTCCATAATGAAACTATGCATGCCCTGTTGTAATGGGTAACACTTCTGTGCCACTTAGCTTAATATCTTACTCTGTTAACTGATGTGTCCAGATTAGTTTGTGCATGAATATTGCTTGATTTCTCATCATTTTGTAATGCACAATTGAATGAATTGTGATAAGAGTTGGTTTTGGACAATAAGAACATTCCATCTAGATAATTAAGCTGTGGACAGTGCATTTACAGTTATAAATCAATGCTGCATCCATGACAAATAAGTGTTAACCTCAATAGTAGTGTGAAGAACAGCTATGGATTATAAGCAAGAATGGGTTATAAGCCATTCCTCTCAACAATTCCCATTTCATAAAACAAAACATTACGTAGAAATATCCAATGTAGTAAGAAAAATATGATTGAAAGGCAATTTCAATTCTCAGGGCAATTTTATTTTATGCATTCAAATGTTATTCCATAAATGTATTGAGTGTGGTGTTTCTACTCACTTCTATTTAATCTTTAATTTGGAAAAAAAAAAGTTATGTCAAGTGAAACAGCAGTCAGAATAAAGAATTGCTCTTATGAATGTAGCTGATGCTCCAGTTCAGTTCAGACATCTCATGTTTGTTATCTTAAGAAAATGCACCAATTAAAGTTCTAGACTGGATGCGGCATACATAGAACAGGGTATCCGGGATCTCTGCACATATACATTTTCATCAGCCAACAATCTTTTTCTGTGTAAGCTAAGCCATGTTAGCCACTATTAGTGGCTAATGGATAACAAATAATGTATAGTTCTTTTTTTAAAGGTTGAAGTATCATCACGCCCATATTTTCCCATGGTTGATATCAAAGCATGGAGTGGCTACTTGAATATTTAGCAAGATGTGTTGATGTCTGACTAAATTGCACATCTTTAATAAGCGACATAAGCAGAGTCTGTTTTCGGCTGAATTTGTAATAGCCACAATGGCTGATGCTCAACCAATCTGAAATGCTGCAGAGAAATGCAGGAAATGCAATGGCCACATATCATTTTAAGTATATATTATTTTTGTAAATACATCTTGTACATACTTGGATGTTCCATCACAATCATTTATTGTCTTTATGAGTTATATATCCAATATAACAGTGTAAATAACACAATGTTCCTTATTATTTATATTTAGGTGTTTGGAAGAAAAAAAAAAGAAAGTCATCATTTTATTTTAAGATATATGTCAGATATGTTTGGTTATCCCTTTTCCCCCCTTTCACAATTGTAATGTATCCTTTATTTTTTTTTTCTTTAAGAAGAAATAATTTATTGATCCAGAAAGAATGTATTGTAATGGAATTGTACATAGAATGCAGAGTGGAAGGCCATAAGGTACTGATAAACTAAAGATTCTATAATCCCAAATATTAAGCAATAAGCAATTGTTGATTTATTTAAGGTTGTATTGCTCATCTTCAGTAAAAGAGGTGCTGGAATAAATTACTACTGTGTAGTATGGGTGCAATTGCCCTGCAGATTGTTTCAGACCATTAGATCCTCCTGCCCTCTTTTCTATTCTAGTCGGTGACACCTCTGTCAATGACACAGTTCTGATGTCATCTGTTAGTAAAAGTTGGATTCTCTTTGTCAGTATCTCTCTCCCTCCTAGTCTTCTCTGTTCTTATTGCTAGAATGGACAGACCATCCAGTCTGCTACTTGTTGCCTGTGTTCTTAGAGATCACATGTCTAATTGCTGCTAAGCAGTTTAGCATTAACCAGGGTTCAATAAAAAATAATAACAATAAATCCAACGGCATGTCTTACATGTCTTTAATGTTGCTAACGTAAATGGGGCATTAAAGCAATGGATATTTATAACGTTGGGGATGGGAAGGAAAGTAAACATGGGCCAGGCTCATTTTTAGTTCCTTGACAAGAACGAAGAATGGTTAGACTCTTAGGTTCTCATTATTATAATTTAACTTTTGCAATGTGCTTCACAGAAGCAAATGGACTTCCATTTAGTTCACCCTTCTCATTGGCAAGTATAACTATAAGAGCATTTGTTTATCATAATCACATGCACCATCCATGCACAAATGTATGTTTGACACACACATACACACCCAAGAAAAATCTATTACAAAGCATCGGAATAAAAAGAAATCAAACATAAACTTGGAAAATGTTAATCATTAAATTATATATATATCTTAAGCCTGGTTCCAGCATGGAGTATGCAGCTCCCACTTAACTGCTCAGGATACAATTGTCATACATCATTTATATCTCCATTTCACCATTATGTAATCCCATAAATGTCCACACACATCACTGTCAGGAGTTTCATGTATGAAATATTAACCACTTTTTAAAGGAACATTTCTTGCAAGGTATAATCATTTGTAATAATCATAGAAATATCTGATCTTGCGTCACATTGCAGCAAAATCCAACATGGAAAAAGCTAATTGAACATGTACAAGTTGGCTGGTGTAATACTCTGCTTGATAAAAAGTGGTATATAAGACAGTGTTGTACTGTGCTAGACAAAAGTAGGTGTGGGTGAGCAACACAGCAGACTAGAAAGAACAGCTGTTCTTAGTTTCTGGGTTCCTACACTTAGTATTCCTTTTTAACCAGAGCAAAGACGTTTGCTGCAATCAGATCTAAATTCTTCTGCTCAATCAGGTTTTTTAAAGACGTTTTTTAAATACTGCATGTCTGCTACAAATTGAATGAATGTAAGTTCTTTTACTATTTAGTAGCCTGGAAGAAGGACAAGGAATACGACTTGGGTACTCTTAGTATGTGCTATTGCCAAGGACTTTTTTTAATTGGCATCGTATGCTGCTTATGTGCACTGACTTTGTAGTGGTACATAACAGCAGTGAAAATTTCAGCCCAAGACAGCTGGAAGACATCCAGTTGGGGAGGGGTTATTGCACACATAGAGGTTGTAGCCTATTTTCCCCAAATTCAGATTAAAACAAAAAACAACCCTCAGGCTCCTCCTCCCACCTCTTATGTCCATTGTGCACCCCACATAATTAGTGAATAATTCTAGGAACAACCTCTAAGGGCAGTTTAATAATTCTTGGTTCTACCAAAAGAATAAAGCTATAGATGCTTGGATAAATTGAGGCCTGTCCTTGGAGGAAAAAAAAATCAAAACCCAATCTGCTGTTGTAAGCTAAACTGAAGATGATCTTCCCATTTCTGTGTCTGGCACTTTCCCAATTATTATCTTCATGAAATGGAGAATAGTGTAACAAAACTGCCTCATGTTTCCCCCAAATCATCTCCATCAGCACAATAAGGTTAGGAAGAGGAGGGAGAACTTGCTTGGTATGGCTTTCTAGCCCAAAAGAAGACTCCATCTCCAGAATATTCATAAGCCAGACTGCAGTCTTTTTTCCCCCTAAAACAATGGAAAACTGGCTTACCCATGGAAGTGCAGCCTGACTTGAACAGCCATTTATTCACACTTCAAGTTTATAAACAAATACACCTTGAGATATGAAGAAAAAGGGGCACTCCCATGGTGAGGATGTCTCAGTTCTTCATAGGAACAGCACTAGTAAGATTTTGCTACTACAGTTTGGCCATTTTAATCAGCACCAACAGAAACAGATCTATATAAACACCACCAACAAATCTTGAACTTGTCTTATTCATGAAATACCTCTTATCTTAAAAGACCACAGGTGCTACAATGTTCTGCTAATTGTGTTGATACAAAGACTGATTATCAGAAAGGATTTTTTTTTTAAAAAAGAAAGCATTAATGCAAAATTCTAATTGCATTTACAGCAATTTGGTATATAGATCAGCTTCTAAGAGATGAAAGAAGAGAACCTGAAGATTGAGCAAATGAGGGCACAACCCATCCGTGGACTTTCAATAGTCCATATTTAGCGTTATTACTGGGGGGTTTCCCTCAAAGTTCCTGTGCATTTGATAAAAGTGGAAAAAAATTTCCTAAATGTTTGTGAAAGATTCACTTTCAAATAAATGTGCATACAGACTATCTTATTCCACCATAAGATATACCAATAAGTGTCATAAAAACCAGGCCCAGGCCATTTTAAATCCATGAGATTCATTTTCCCACCCACCCCCACCCCAAGAAGTTTGGCTTTATGAGTCATAGGGATATATGTTAGCAATACATATGTTAGCAATACATATGTTAGCAATACATATGTTAGCAAGAGTGACAGAGCCTGAATGGATGAGGTCTTTTTTTTACTACTATAATATTATCAATAGAAAGATTGTAGCAAGTAGATGTTTTATGCCTCCCAATACAATTTAAATTACCCTTTAGAAAGAAAAAATGTTTTGTAGATTTTTTTTTCTATTATCAAAAAATTCTAGAGAATTTAGAAGCTACTCAAACTTAAGCTGGTGATTACATGCAATCAGAGGGCACCATTCCAATTTAGTTTTTGTTAAAATTCTAATCAAATCTCAGGTATAATTCTTGAGATCTGACATTCCTGAGGTGGTTTTTTTGTTAAAATTCTAATCAAATCTCAGGTATAATTCTTGAGATCTGACATTCCTGAGGTGGTTCTTCTTGGAAATATCTTAGGTGCATCCTGTACTTCAACTGACAGCTCTCGTTTCTCTATTCCACGTTCACCAACTGTACTTTTTCCTTTCTGATTAAACTATTTCACAGAAAGCATCTCCAGACTTATAATCACAGTATCTAGCATCACCCCTCCACCCCTCAATGTATTAGTGTTATCAGTAAGTAGGAATAGATATGTCTGGGAAACAATTCCAGTTACTAGACAAGAAAGGAGAAAGCTCTACTGCATCTCTTAAATTCTCTCAGTCAATAAGGCAACAGGGTAGTACAGGGAGAAATCTCTATTTTCCATTTTAAGCAATAGGGTTAATATCTCTTGAAATACACTTCTTGAGAAATTGGCCCTGACAAGAGCATAAAGCCATACAATCCAAATGAGAACTGAATGAATGTAAGTAATTTGCTATTTCTATTCAGAGGAGCAGAATAGCAAGGCGGGGGGGTGGGGTGCGGGGCGCGAATGGGACGGCTTGAGGGAAGATTGCATTTTCTCTGAGGAAAAGGAGTTCCTTCCATAGATACCACTAAAAATATGGTGAGGGTCCCAAAAATTGACCTAACACCCTTTCTCAGCTTTATCCTAATGAGAAGAAATGGGATAGATATGATAATATTATAGAGGGCTCAAGAAGGCTTCTAGGATGAATTTTTGCAACAGAAAAAATAGTGAACTCCATGTTGATTTATCTATCAACTTTGACAGTTCTGATATCCTAGGTTTGCTATCTGCCCTTCTACTTCCTGAAAACAGGAAGTCTCCTGTTTCCTTGTCTCTGGGGAATTTAAATTTACTTTTAAGCCAAAGGGGGCATAATTTTTCTGAGACCAAAGGCCGCATTTGGCATTTAAGACCTGTGCCAGGTCGCATTTGGCATTTAAGGCTGCATCCAAGAAGGAAGTGGAGACAAATTAAAGAAATGAATGGAGCCAATGCAAATACTGCCTTCAATTAAATTATATTAAAACTGAAGTTCAATCAAAGTTACATAAAATACATGTAGACAATAAGTGTATTCCCTGTTGTGTCTTTTCTGCCTTGTTTCCAGAGTGCAGAGTAGGTTTCTGTGGGAGCTTGCAAGATTTGCAATGTATTTTGGTAACCCCAGTCATACAACAACACAAGGTCATTACACCCCTCTTCACCAGAATACAAATCCATATTATATTTATAAATGTGGATTTTGTTGTAGGATTCTTATACTAAGTATGATAGTGCCCATCAGTGATCATGAGCATGCACTCTGTGTCTATTTTGAAGATAGGTATTGCTGATGGTAACTAAGGAATTATAGTTTGGGGTTCTGATATTCAATCCTAATCTTTTACCTGCACCATCGTTCTTCTCAGCTAGTCAGTGTGTCAACTCCAAATATTACCAGAAACAATCTCAAAGATATAAGTAACTGCTCCAGTTATTTCTTTGACCTTTTCTATTGTCCAGTGTCCACCCCAGTCTCTTGATAGTAGGTTGCCCTACAGATAACTGTTATATTTCAGCCTATGGCTGTTCATGGTGTTTTAGTCATTTTAAATAAGGTTTAAGGTTAACCTTGAACTTGAGGGTTGTCCTAAAAATATTGCTGACATATGAATTCTTTTATATACTGTGTTGATATATGCAAACAGAAAATTAGTTAAGATTTTTTTTAAATTCCCTATGATTTCCCATACATTGCCTGCAAAACATTCTTGGGATTTTGGATAAAGTTTTCCCATCAGTCCATTTGTAGCTGAAGGCTATACTGCTCACTATACAGGTCTGCTTTCATTTATTTTTTTTCCAGCAATATCTGAAAGTTCAACTACAAATTGTGAGCTATCATTATTCGCTTGTTCTGGAACACTATTCTTGCAAATATTCCTTCCAATATCTCAAAGGTGCTTTTTCAAATGCCAGCTGGACTTTTTTTTTTCCTTTGAAGAAGAAGAAAATATTTCGCTTCTCATTCAAGAAGCTAATGACCAGATTTCTGCAAAGAAATATGATCCTTCCAAATACCTCCCCATCCTGTCAGAGCTAATCCTTCCATAGCCCTCACCATCCTTCCAAAACCGATGAAGCTTCTTAGAAGGGAAGCAAAACATCACCTTTTTCTTACTCAAGGAAAAAAGTAGTCCAGTTGCCTTTTGAAAAAGCATCTTTGAGACAACTATGACCTGAATGACTGAGAATCTCTACAGACACTTCTTCCAATACCTCTGCAATATGCACAGCAGTTGCTGAAGCCACTGAGAAAACTTCTGGCCAATGTGCTACCAAATTTTAAAAGGCTGTACCTGTAAATGGTTCTGTAAAGTATATGCAAATTCTTTGCCATAGCAAGGCAGGCCATTTCCATGGGATATCAAAGATGACTGGTTTTTTCATCTTTCATATCCCAAGCAACTCATTCTAAGCTGTTCACTGCATTTGTCTCTTCACAGTCAACCAATAAATATTTAAGCCAGCATCTTTGTCTTTACTACTTCAAGATGTCCAGTGTGTAACTCACTGGATAGTTCTGTGTTTTTTAGTGTGCACATAATGCATCCTCTGTCAACTGTAAGACAATTATGCCATGGTGGTGCAGTGGTTAGAATGCAGTACTGCAGGCTACTTCTGCTGACTGTCGGCTGCCTGCAATTTGGCAGTTTGAATCTTACCAATTTCAAGGTTGAATCAACCTTCCATCCTTCCGAGGTGGGTAAAATGAGGACCCAGATTATTGGGGGCAATATGCCGATTCTGTAAATGTTCTGTAAATGTTTAGAGAGGGCTGTAAACCCTCTTCACAGTAAGCACTGTGAAGCAGTATATAAATCTAAGTTTTACTATTATTGCTATGGTGCTGACAGAACTTCAAGAACTGAGGGTTTTTTTCCCCCTATGTATTCTGACAATTGATCAGAGCATTAAATTCTTGCTCTAAAAGTCTGCTAAAACACTATCAAAGATAGAAGGGCATTCAATGCTTGTCTTACTAACTTTTCAGCTGTGTATTTGACTCAGGCACCATTTAGTATTATTTTTTGCTTCTCAACATCATAGCTAAATAGAATAGATACCTTTTTTATATTTCAGTTAAAGCCCATCCAGTTTGGCGGCCATGTTTACATTTGAATTCAACGACTTCTTCGTGATTTTCATCATATGTGGAAGTCAGTGTACAAACATTCTTCTTGTTGCCACATTGTCACTATCTGCAAATTTGCCTGTTGTGGGGGAGAACATCTCCGGCCAAACCTTCACTTCAATCTGAAAATCTTGCTTTCTGCTCATTAATAGAACTTTCCTCTTGCCTTCACTGAATTTCAGGTTATTGTCCTCTATCCAACTCTTTATTAAGTATAAGCAACAATGAAAGGATCTTTGCAATTAGGGGATAAGAAGCAACTGAGATGAAATCCCTCAACTGAATAGCCATCAAGAAGATCAAAACATTTGCATTACCAAGCTTTGACCAAGTTCAATTGAAGCAGGTTTGGAATTTCACTTCCATCCTGCTTCACTTGGAACCACAAGGCAGCCATATTCTTTTTTTTTTTAATTAAACAATTTTTCTTATATACAACATCATTTCCATTCATTATAACACTTTCATGATGGTATACATCAGTGGTGGGATTCAATTTTTTTTTTACTGTGGGCGTGGCTTGGTGGGCATGGCAAGGGAAGGATGCTGTAAAATCTCTAGTCAGAGGTCGTATTTGCTGGTTGTCCACACTACTCAAAATTTCCGCTACCAGTTCTCCAGAACTGGTCAGAACCTGCTAAATACCACCTCTGGTATACATACTTTTATGTTGTGACTGGAAGGATCGATCCTGCGGGGAGTTTTGACTCTGATGACTGTTAGATTGTGGATTGACGCCAGAACTAGAAGAACCAGGAAACGTCAATCTGAAGGGAGGCGTCAGGACAAACATTGATTGGAGCGAATGAGAAGGGCAAGTCAGTAAATTAGCACGTTGCCTTAATGTGTATAAAAGGACACAGCTGGGCTGGTACATTTCGCCAGGAACAAAATAACTATTTGAGTGAGGACATTACAGCAAAGAGCTCTGAGGCTGAGGATTTATTGCCAGGACTGGTTTGCCGGACAGAGTAAAGATTTATGCTGTGGTTTCTGCCAGCCGTTATCTTGTAAGACTTCTTTCCGTTTGATTTAATTGTGAAACGGCTGCTTTCTGTTTTGTTTGTTTGAATTTTGAAGGGGAGTCATAACACTTTTACATAAATCTTAACTATCTATACACTTGTCTATATTGCTTAATCTATGTTTGTCCACTATAACTTTTACCTTATTATCTTATTGTCATCTTCTCTATTCAACTTTATATCTATTATTTAACCAATTATACAGTACATTCCAAGTCACATAATAATCTGTTTCCTCTCTTTCCTTTATATCCATGGTCAACTTATCCATCTCAGCACACTCTAGTATTTTTCTTATCACATTTTCCTCTGGTGGCATACTATCATTTTTCCAATTCTGTGCATAAGTTATTCTTGCCGCCGTTAATAAATGTAGCATTAGATACTCTGTTTCTTATCATATTTTCCCATTATTATACCTAATAGAAAAATATCTGGTCTTAATCCAATTTGCTGTTTAATTATTTCTTCTAACCATTTTTTGTCCTTATCCAACATTTTCTCACTACAAGGGCATGTCCACCAACTCATGGTAATATGTTCCTTGCTTTTGTTTGCATTTCCAACACTCAGCTGATCTGTTTGGGAACATTTTTGCTAATCTAGCAGATGGTAGGTGTCAAGGCAGCCATATTCTTGGTCATCTTAGTGAGGAGAGGAAGATTAGAAAATGGCCTAAAATCACATTTTGAGGGTCCAGAAAATGATATGAAATGTATGGTTGCCTCCCATAAGCAAATGGCAACATCTGGTCATTCAAGGAAGCATCAATCACCTCTTGTAAACTTGGGATCATTTTGAGGGCAAAGATTAAGCAAACAAGTGGATGCTTTCATCTCTTCATCTACCCCATCCATATTACCACAGTCTCCAAGTTTACCTTCTGATGACCCATGGTAACACTAGCATTCAGCTTGAGGAAAACCAAACCAACAAAAAATGATGAAAACAAATCACTGAAAGGGCCAAATGTTTGGGCTTCCTTTTTCCAACATCAAAATGAAGAAGATACCACAAAGTATGGGGAAGTGTTGCTGACCTCTTCATGGCACCACTCTGTATGAAAAACAGCTGGGTGACTTTGATCCAGTCATTCCTTCTCAGCCCACAGCTCACAGCATTGTCATTATTAGGGAAAGGGCCATAGTAAAGGTTTTAGTTTAACTTAATCGGAGTAAAGAGTAGTCTTAACTACCCAGAGTCTTTTTGGAGTTGAGCAACATTAAGAAATCTAATGAATAAATAAACTGGAGGCCAAAGAATTATGTACACTGCCTTAAGTTGCACAAGATAAAAGTCAGATACCATCAAAATTTGTATTGCTTTGTCACAGGTTGTTTTGGATCCAAAAGCAATGAGGAAAACCAGCATTTGCAGCCTGATCTTGAGAGACAAATCACAGTGATGCACAATCTTCCTCAAAGTCTAAACATGAAGATGAAATTGGGGTGTTTACATAGGTTTATTAAGATGGCAGCCATGGCCACTGGAAGAAATTCCCCTGGAATGTCCTTAAAAAAAAACAGAATCACTTTGAAAAAAATGAAAACTTAAACAATGAGTCCTGGCAGACACCATGTTCGGTACAGATCCTTTTCAGAGTTGACCAATTGCTTTGGGTGCAATTCCAAAACAATTGGAACACCACTTAAACACCATCAGCATTGACAAATTCACTAGTGTTGTGGTTAACCGGCAGCAGGCTGAGGAGAGCGAGGACTCAGATGAGGGGCCAGGACCATTAGGGAGTGGACTGCTGCCTTCAGAGATTGTGGGGGCTGGCAGCAGTGATGAGGAGGTTCCCAAGGAGCCTATGCTAAGTGCGCGTGCATGCAGGGCTGCTCGTAATAAAGAGCAGCTGCAGCAGCACAGGTGACTCAGGAGTAAGGCTGCAAGGTAATGGCCCCTCCTTCAAGAATATAAAAGCCAGCTGTGAATCAGACGTTCTTTGCAGGAAGCAAAAACGTTTTGAAATTCCATCCTCATGGACATTGTAGTATCTTAAGTTGGTATTTGAAGATTCTTGTGTTGTAAAATATTTCTTATCTGTTATTCTTGGCAGCCTCACACAGTTTTGGCAAGGCTTGTGCTTATCAAAGTTAATTAGTTTGCAGCAGTCTTTTAACCGGGGACTCGTAAGAATCATTAAAAGGTTTCTGTTCCCTTTGGTTCGTGTTTGTTTTATTGGAAAAAGGTTTGGGTCAGAACAACTGTTAATAAATTGCAGTAGGTGGCTTTACTTGGAACAGATTATATTTGCGCTTGTCTTTTGGGGTAAAGACAAGCCCAGGATCCAAATGGATCTTGACAAACTTGAACAACGGGCCCTACCCAACAAAACAAAATTTAATGAGAAGAAAAGCAAGGCTTTACACTTAAGCAAGAAAAACCAAAGATACACGTACAGATGAAGTGAAACCTGGCTCAAAAACAGTTGTAACTGTGAGAGGGACCTTGGCATCCCAGTGGGTAATCACTTAAAGGTAACCTCTCATTTCCTAATTAATCCTAATGTCAGTAGTACCTAATGTTTATTTAGAAAAACTCTTGCTCCAAAAGCTTTTGGCTTTCCTTGTTACTGTATTTGTTTGACTGGATATGATTGATTGATAATCTGTACCCTGCTTTCAGTTCCAAGAGCTTGAAGGCACCTGCAGTAAAATTTAATTAAACAAAATACAAAGTGTGCAATAAAATGAAGGAATAAATATGGAGAAAATTCTGGGCAGTGAATACAAGAACTATTAACTATTCATAGCAGCAAGAACACCAAAGCCTCCTGCACAATGACAAATACTATAAAAAAACATTTGCCAAAAATAGAGTGCCCTAACACCCTTGCCAATCTCCTTATTCTGCCCAGGCTGCTGAAGGGATGATAGGAGTTCTAGTCTAATTTTTTTCAGATGGTGGCTAAAACCCTGGTCATTCTTAGGAAATATATAGCACAAGTCATGTTGAAAATCCCAATTCCCATTGTGGTTTTTGATGACAAAGGGAAGGAAGCAAGCAGCAGGAGACAGGCAGAGTCAGATAAAGACCATTTTTCAAATAATCATTTTGGAATGTATAAATAGTGTAGGGACTATTCCCATCCTTTGGAGGCTAGAGCAATGTCCCCCAACCTATTACCTTTCAGATATTAACTTTGAATCGAACCTGGCAGCAGCCATTTTTCTGTCCCTCAGTTACCACACAGAGTGGGGATGGGGGAAGGAGGTTGGAATGCCTTACTAGACACAACAGAGAGCTTTCTTGTGAGAATCAAGGTCACTTCAACAGGCAACGAATAAGATCGGGGAAGGAGTGCCTGGAGAGCCCGCCAATTAACCCAATTGGCCAATGTGACCTGTGACACTTGGGGGATGGGGTTATTCCCTATTTTAATTATATTGAAATCTTGGGAAAGATTTAGAGTTTCTTTTCCTTTGAAGCTGTGCTGATATGATGTATTCAATAAAGAAAAGCTTTGGGGAGGATCTCAGTCTCAGAGTTCTGATTTGCTTGGGTTCCCTTGACATCAGATGTATCAGACTGCAATTCTCATAACTATCAATCAGCATACAAGCAGACATCTTTGGGTGTGATATTCAAGACACCAGGAGAGATAGCTACACCAGGTAGACCTCACAGGAAACAGGAACAGTTAAGTTAATTCTACTCTATTGTAAAGTCACATTAACAGAATTTTGCAAATCTGAAAATACCATTTCTCCTTTAGAGCCTGAGAAACTAGGAAAGATCCCTTCTGAGCCTTTTGCTCTATCTATTCTCCAACTGAAGGCTATGCCCTCTCTTATCTGACCGTTCCTTAGGGAAAATCTCTTCGCTCCATCTCCCAAGGCCTTTCCCACATACTACAGGTACTCCTCAACTTGCAACAGTTCAACATGAACCAGTATTGTGCAGCAGCAGCCAAAAAAGCTAATACAATCCTTATCCCAAAGGTGTTTTTTCAAGAGGCAACTGGACTTTCTGCGGGTTTATTAAAGACATTTTGCTCCTCATCCAAGAAGCTTCTTCAGCTTCTACAAT
This sequence comes from Pseudonaja textilis, assembly GCF_049901715.1. NCBI lineage: Eukaryota > Metazoa > Chordata > Lepidosauria > Squamata > Elapidae > Pseudonaja > Pseudonaja textilis. The sequence goes on along the minus strand of NC_141991.1, from coordinate 169,542,113 downwards.
GACATTTAAAAAAAAACTTTATGACCATTTTTCACATTTACTATCATTGCAGCATCTCCCCAATAATGTGATCCAAATTCAGATCTTTGGCAACTGACTATTATTTATGATGGTTGCAGTGTCCTGGGGTCAAGCGTTCACTTTTTTGCAGCCTTCTGACAAGCGAAATCAATGGGAAAGCCAGATTCATATAACAATGGCTTATTAACTGAACAGCTGCAATGCTCCACTTAAGAACTGTGGCAAGAAAGGTCATAAAATGGGGCAAAATTCACTTAACAACTGCCTCGCTTAGCAACAAAAATTTTGGGCTCAACTGTGGTCATAGTTCAAGGAGAACAGCAATGATGTCCTGAACAGACCTGATTTAAACACCACTTAGTGTTGAGTGGCTAAGTAGCTTTGGATTGGCAACATCTGCCCATCTACTCTAACTCAGAGGGATGTTGTAAAATATAAAATGGGAGGAACCTGTGTCCCCAACCCAATTTGGGGGGGGGGGGAGAATGGGAAAGAATGTGATTGTTAGCATGGTTAGCATCCAGTGAGTACTTGCTTGGTTATGGTCACTTCTGATTCATACTCAGTCATTCCCTAAGAATGCAGATCTCACCATTTTTGGCATTAGATTTCTCTGAATGGAATTTGTCGTACAGATAAAGCTCTCAAAGAAACAGCAGGACAGGACTCCAAGGACATTTCCTCTGATAACAAACAGTCAATGTAGGGGGAAACAATATCAATTATCCACTGATTTGTCTGAGGTCAGGGATTTAAAAAAACAATGTTTAGAAATTCCAGACAATCTCTGTGCAAATAATGGTTACATAACCGTTTTGAGATGCTTGCTGGGCAACCTCAACCCATTGAGCTCAATGGGAAATATTTACTCTCTGCACCCTGAAATGAAAGAACAGTAGGCAGGTATGCAATGCATGAACTTTCCTAACTTGTGAAACACAATATAATTTACTGAGAGCAGGAATAGGGCCAACTATTTAGCCAATAACTTAACAACTGTGGGCCAATAATAGACTACAGTGTTTTTCAACCTTGCCAGTTTGAAGATATGTGAAGTTTAACTCCCAGAATTCCCCAGCTAGCAGGGCAGTCTGAGTAATTCTGGGAGTTGAAGTCCACACATGTTTAAACTATCAAGGCTGAGAAAGGCTGAGCTAGGGTGCTGAAATATCTATCTATACCTATTTTCTCTCTCTCTCTCTCTCTCTCTCTCTCACATCTATCTAGCATCTATCTATCTATCCATCTATCATCTATCTATCTAATCTATATTTATATCTATCTATATCTATCTATATTTTATCTATGTATCTAACTCTATCATTTATCTGTCTGTCTATCTATCTATCTATCAGCTATCTATCTATCTATCTATCTATCTATCTATCTATTATCTATCTATCATCTATATCTCTATCTATCATCTATCTATATCTATCTATCTATCTATCTATCTATCTATCTATCTATCTATCTATCTATCTATCATCTATCATCTATCTACCATCATCTTTCATCACATATCTATCTATCTGATAGGACCTGAAGTAGCCTTCACCTTCTTCCACATTTCTTTGTCCCCTGATATCCAAAATTTCTTTGGCTCTATGTATTGTAATGTCCTCTCCTGATGATGGAACTTATTTTCTTCTGGGATGGTATATTCTGTTATGTTATCCACAGCAGTCTGCTAAAAACATAACTATTCACGATGTGAAAAGATCCCTTCTAAGTCTTCTCACCATTTGACAGACTGATCCTTTTGGCCAGTCTTCATTTGAAACCTAGTTTGTCCATCATTTTTATTGCATTTTAATGACTTTCTGTAGAAACTCAAGAAATCAACAGATTAGTTGTAACAACAAAGGTACCTTTTAACAGCCATCTGGATGTTTTGGATACACATAATACAAGACTGGGCAGAGATCCCTAATGTTTAGTCTTTAGGATTTAGTGGCTAACTGGAATAGGTTGATAACACCTCTGTACTTCATCTTGCTTTAATGCTAAGCTCAGGAGGATCTCAGTAAGCAAAATCATGGAGATACTTGGAGACAGCTCACATATTTTGATACTTCACCTCACTTTTATATTGGAAGAGCTAATCTGATAAGTAAAGAGATTATTAACTACACCAAGTTTGGACAAACTCTTCTAGAGAAGAGTTATTTTGCTATTACACCTGCAGCTCTTTCTCCGTTCTCCTCCCCCTCCTCCCCCTTGTATCCTCCACACACCTGCTAGTGCTAGGCATTTCCCCGGGGAGGGACTTACAACTTGGCCAAGCTGAATGGCTGATTGTAAGAGAGGATTAATATCTATCCAGAGGCTGGGATGAGATCATCAAATATGGTCTTATCCATTATGTTTGAATTTCGCAAACTTGTTGAGAGATACTTCTTTTAAAAAGCAACCTATGTATCCCCATGCAATCTTGGTGTTTTCCTTAGATAGAGATTTGAGAACTTATACATGACAGTTGCATTGGGAAAGGAGACAAAAGACTTGTTTGTTATTAAGGGGAGGGAAACCTTTAGCCGGAGAAAGACTGTAAATAATGGAGAAGCAGCCACCGACGAAGTAATTAAAAACATGGGATTCAGGAAATAATATCCTGTAATCATTACACTGCTAAGGTATCTTGATTGTACATGATCTTTCCAGCTAATCGTGACATGTTTTCTGTTAATTTAGATGAATTTTCCTTGATCAGGCATTCTCTGGAACTATAGAGTCCGGAATGCTGGGAGCTGTAGTTCTGGCACACCTGGATAACACTTGGTAGGGGAAATCAATCCAGAATCCAGTGGTCATTTCAGGACAGACCCAGCCAGAATAAGCAGTGCTGGACTTCAAGACCAAATTTCTTTCCCATATTCTGATCGTGTTGATGATGTTATCCATTCATTCTTGGTTAATTGAAGGGCCAGGTCTCTCCACATCTTCCAACTATTTCTTTGAGTGTTTTATGCTCTGGCTGGTGTCAGCTTTGATGGTGTCCAGCCACTGTGTTCTTTGGTTGTTTATTGTTTATTTAATAAACTGTTTATTCTGTGAATGCAGTCTTTACCACTTTTCAAACAGAATGGCTTTCTCCAATGAATTCCTCCAAATGACTTGGCCAAAATAAGAGTTCACATGCTCTACCCGAAGCCTTTTCTCCAGCAGTAAATGAAACCCTTCTGTGTTTCTTCAGCACTTTGTTTTTTTTAGAAGATTTGCATATTCAGCTCTTCTGGAAAATAAATTCAATTATTTTTATTTCTTGTAGTGTTCGTATCTATTTTTAAAAAGGAGATCTAGGAGCTTTGGAAGCCAACCTGATCCTTAATGAGAGCTTTTCAAGGCGTTCCATGTGAGTCAATGGGATGTGAGGCCTCGTTTTGGAGCCAAGAGCATATGTTTTGAAAGCCTCGTATATTAATAAAATAATATAACTTTTCGACATAATAAAAGTTATAAGGCTTTTCAGCTGGAGGATAGGGTTGTATTCCAGCACATCTGGGAGATAACAGATTTAAAAAGTGTTACTTTGATTTACTAAATACTATGCTATTTGCACACATAAATAAAACCAAGTGGGCTTTCCAGAAACATTTCTGGTATTGGTCTATTTTTGTATTGGAAGACAGAAAGTGGGAATGACCTCTTCCTTTTTAGGCTTTTCTAAACATTGTCACATCTTGGTTCACTCTAGAAGTAAAAAGGAAGAGATCACACACAGTCCCTTTCTCTCCAGTCACTATGGTTTGACACACATTTTACTATGGACTCACAAACTGTTTATTCTTTGAATGTAGTCTTGTTTGAATTCCATCTTCCCTTGAAGGATCTTAGTTAGCACTGAGGCTGAGTTAAATCATGTAGTGGCTGCAGGGGTGGGATTCTACTAGTTCGCACCTATTCGCTAGACCCGGTTGTTAACAGTCTAAGCAGTTCAGAGAACTGGTTATTAGAAGAAATTACTGGCCTAATCCTGTAAGGAAGGCAGGAAGGAAACATTCTGGTGTTGCTTACAGAAACTGCCTCTCTGTTAACCCTTAATACATTCTTGGCAGGACTAGACTTCCTGTTTCAGGAACGTCTCTGGAGTTTTTTTTCCGCTCCTTTGCTGGTACTTTGCTTGTGTGGAGTGACTATTCAAAGTTACAATGACACTGAAAAAAGTGACTTATGACCATTTTTCATACTTACGACTGTTACAGCATCCCCACAGTCATGAGAGGCCAGGCGAGGAGATGTGTGCCTCGATGTGAGTGATATTGAGTTGGCTACGCCCAGACAATAACATGACCACCAAGCCACGCCCACCAACTAAGCCACGCCCACAGAACTGGTTGTTAAAAATTTTGAATCCCACCCCTGAGTGGCTGCTAAAAAGCCCAGACTGGGGTAAGTGTTTATAGAATCACCTTGGAGGAAGAATACATTCTGCAGTGGTAATTTAGAACATATCTTTGTGTTATCAATAAAGGAGAATATTTGTAGCTCATAGTAGAAATGAGGGGTGCTTGGTGCTCTCTGAGTTTGGTCGTTTTCTTGCAGATGTTTCATTACCCAATCACCAGTACTCTGATGATGTTACTGTACCTAGTTGGATATTGAACATCTGCAAAAAAGCAACCAAGCTCAGAGGGCTACAAGGACCCCTCATATCTTTGTGTACAGAACTCAAGTTGTCTTTAGTAGCAAGTTTTAGAAATAAATTGGCTATGCCTTGAGCAACCAAGAAGGAAATCTGCACAGAATCTATAGCAAGTATCACTTTACAGCTCCACAGTCCAGACAAGATGGATGGTTAAGAGATGTACCACTAAGATGTATAGATTTTCCTTGATTGGTCTCATTCAGGTAGAAGTTTTCCTCAATGATATTTCCATCCTCACATTTATGCATGACCTCTGACATCCAAAACTGGTTTTATTTATAGAATGAAATTTGCCAGGCTTGTATGGAGACATTACATGGGATTCGAAAGGTAGATATTTTCAATAGGCTTACTCTTGGCACCCAGATGCTCTGCCTGAGAAACTACTAGGAGACTTTTATTACCTCTGATGGCGCACTTGGCTTTATTTGAAAGTTTGACTGAGCTCCAAGCATCATATTACCTTTAGCAAAATATTATCCAAAATCATATTTCCCCACTTGCAGCTGAAAATTCCAATACTTCTAAAGGATCGCTCAGGTTAAGTGTGCTTGAGGAATTCAATCTTTATGAATCCCAGTATGACTATAACCAATTTGCACCTTCTTGATTAATTGTGGGGGGTGGGGTGAGGGGCAAGGGGAGAGGTGAATGAAAGCTCTGCTAGGAACACAGGGCAAATTTAGCTGAGCTCCAGGTTGGCTCTTACGCATTTGATGGTCGATTTCTGTTTATGGTTGCAATGCTCTCGATCAATTAATTTTAACCTGCTAAAACATTAAACTAAACACTGAAATGTGTTCTAGTGATTAGCATATCTTTTTTATATTCTAAAAATAGAAATATGGTTGTAAAAGATTATGTACGGCAGACAGTTAGCAATTAAGTTCCCTGATAGGAGATGTTTCCTCTTCTAAGATGGTTCTATTCTTGTTTGTCCTGTATCTTCTGTGCCTATTGAAATATAGATAATATTTTTTTCAACCTGGTATCCTCCAGATGTGCTGGACAAAATCTTCAAAGTTGAAGATAGAAGTTGCAGTCCAACCCCACAGGAAGGTCGGGTTGGACTGCAACTTCTTAAGGGACATTATCTAATACTGTCGTTAAATTATAATGATTTTGAGGTCATAGTGAACTATATTCATATATGAATAGATGGTGGATATTTAAAAATCTAAGGGGGTGGGGAGGGTTATCTTCCACTTATGCACTTTTAAAGAAGTTTTTCAGAGCTGTTGTTTTTCCTTGGTAGATCATCCCTGTCATTAATGGAGAATCTTTCATTCTGTTCTTATCTTATGCTTTTATCATTATGAAAAATTGGGTAAGATCCCCATTTGTAAGATCCCCATTTGGACATTAAGAACTCATGGGCATGCCTTTCCCTCTAAGATCATTAATAAAGAAGTGATAATGAATGAAACATCTGTGGTGGCAGCTATGGACACACCTAGTAGGACATGTCAAATGTTTCAGCTTTCAATTTCCAAACCTTAGGGGTGTTCAAAAGTTGTGACATGCCTTGGGGATTGTAAAGATATTTTGGTTACTTGAATATAATTTAGATGTGCTTGGTAAGTAACTACATAAATAATGTCATAACTTTTTAACACTTTTTGTTTCATTTAGATTTTCCCCACTCCTTTACAACTGAAAAAAAAAAATTTTTCATTTATTATTTATTTATTTCTTTGTCAAGCAAGTATTAGATAACAGGTATAAGTATAAACATGGTTATAAATACATGAAATGGACACAAATAAAAAAGAAACAATAGGACAGGGACAGTAGGCAATAAATGGTATGAATTAGAATAATCTCTCTGTTGGAATGGATTATGCAGATAATCAAGGACGTTCGGGAGATTCTGGACAATCAAAATGTCACTGCAGGTAAAGGTAAGAATTGACCCAAGACCTTCCTGTGTCATTGAGGAGCTCCACATACATATCCTCATAATTCACTCTAAAGAGCGTTGCCAATCTCTTGTCCCCAACCATATTTGTAGGAGTATTTTTGCAGGGAGGAAGTTTGAATTAGCTTTAGATATCCTTAAAGGGTTTGGTGGCACTTTTCTTGTCCTTTGCCTTGAATTCCAAAGCTGCCTTCTTTTTGTCCTTGAGTTGAGCTTGACTCCTGGTTCAACAGCATCTATGTGATTTTCTTTGCAATGTTTCTGAAGTGCTTTGCTTCTGCAGTCTTGAAGGGAGGTCTTTTGGCATTCAAGTCTTGCTAACAGCCAAAAGATTGCCATAGATCAAATGAGGTATATGTCAACGTAAATGCAGAAACCTTGCAATCAATTATTTGGCAAAGATGCCATCTGGATTATCTACTAAAAGTGAATACATAATGACCTGAAATTCTATAAGATAACTCAATTAATCTATTCTCTCTCTCTCTCTCTCTCTCTCTCTCTCTCTCTCTCTCTCTCTCTCTCTCTCTCTCCCTCTCCAGTGGTCTCCATTGGTCCCTGGGGTTGGTGCATTTCAACAGATATATTAAATGTGTCCATTATGTCAACCAGCCTGGGCTGATAGCTTCAGTTGGCTGCAGATCACAGCAAGAAGTTCTAAAATACTAACTCTGATAGTAAAAAAATGGAAAAACTGTCTTGCTTCAAGGAATTCACAAAATAAAGGAAAGGCCAATGACCTGTCCACATTTTTATACCCAGCATGGAGAGACATCTAGCGGTTGACTAGTGTATAACCAAAAAAAATCATTTTGTCCTGCAAGATGCTTCCCATTAGCCTATGCTATCCCAAGATGTTGCTGTTTTTATCTGCAACATGTCAAAATCTTTTCCATTCAATTGGCATTTAACACAAACAACTTTCTGGTACCTCTTTCAAAACCCGCTTGATCGCTTGCTCCAATATAGGTTTGTTACAAACTTGTTGTTACAAACTTGGAAGAAAACATTTATGGCATCTAGTACTGAAGCTTGACTAGCACTGATGATGTTACCGAGTTTGGGTAACAAAACGTATGCAAGAAAAGAACTAAGCACCAGAGAGCACCAAGGACCCTTCCTTTCCACCCTGAACTACAAATATTCTCCTTTATAGCTGTCATCATTTGCCAAAAATCTACCACTTTAAAGTAACAAGTAAATAGAGAGCCTTCAAATGCAGGTTCTTGATTTGGTTTAAAACCTTATTATTTGGGCTATTTGGATAAATCTGCTGGTTCTAAACTACTCTCCTAACTAGATATTGGTCATGTTATTTGATGGGAGAGCGGCAGATTGAGATGGCTTCCAGAAATCAATTTCATCAGGCAGATTCAAACAATTTATAAGAAATTCAGGCACTGCCTCTTACATGTCATCTTCTGGCTTTGTCCACCTTTTATCTTTCTATCTTATCAGGAAGGAAAATTATAAGTGGCCTTTTATCTGCGTCATGTTGTGGTCATCACAAATTTTATTTATTTGATTTATTTGATTTGTCAATCGCTTACAAAATAATAGGTATAGGTATAAACATGAGTAAGAATACAGAAAATAGGTACAATTAAATGGGGACAATAGGACAGGGACGGGAGGCACAATGGTGCATTACGCAGGCCCCTTACAGACTTAAATAAATAAATAAATGTTTTATTACTCCTGGTATATCTTTCAAATTAATCTCTTCAGTGTCCTCCAATCTCAGAATTCCAAATTGTTGACACACATTCTTAATTTATAATGTTTAAGGATGTTAGATAGCAGTTTAAGAAGCAGTTGTATCGCTAGAATGATTTCGAAGAGAAACAAAGGCCCAACCAGCTTAGATACATCAACTTCCAGAAAGGCTCATCAAATCTTACCCATTCTCCGCAGAAATTTCAGGCAGCCTGAAGTTCCAAAAACGCTCCAAATAGTAGAATTGTTGGGAGTCAGGCAGCATACAAATGCAAACCATGTCTTCCTCCTCCTCCTCCTCCTCCTTTTGTTATGATGCCTAAATCAACTTCTGATGACAAAAATTTCACAGAAGAACCTTGAAAATCTTGATTTTGCTATGTGTCTCTCGGGAATTTGTCCAGAGATGCGTGATTGCAGATCAGGTATGGTGGAAAGAAGAGAAAGATCTGAAACTGATTAACATGGGAGCATTGTTAGTCCACCTAGCAACACTACACTTTCAAAATAGGATGTGGGTTAGTCAGATGTCTCCCTATACTATGTATTTTCTTTATTAATTCAAGTAATTGGATTTCCCATTGGATTGCCCATTTCACTCTATATCAGGAGTCTCCAACCTTGGCAACTTTAGGCCTGGGGGACTTCAACTCCCAGAATTCTGGGAGTTGAAGTCCCCCAGGCTTAAAGTTGCCAAGGTTGGAGACTCCTGCTCTATATGACTAATCATATGTACAAATAAATGTAAACACTGTAGTACAGACAAGACTGTAAAATCACAAACACTGATTTTTGAGTGCTTGGGAGGAGGGCCAGTTCTACCATAAGGCAGAAAGAGATAGCTCTCCCATTTGACTGTCCTAAATTGGTAACCATTTGTTTTTTGTATATGGAAAAGTGATTTTTTCTTTCCCATGTACTGAAATAATTTCGCTGATGTAGACTACGCTGCCCCTTGACCTGGGACATGGATGCCTTTTTCCTTTGCTTAAAGAAATTTAAACAGCTTTGTAACATTAATTGTGGCTCCTTCTAAGAGATCCAAATGCAATTTCTTTTTTTAAAAAAATTATTAGGATTATCATAATGTAAAATGCCAATGAAAAAAAAAGATATTAGGGAAATGGAAAAGAAAAAAAGAGAAAGAAGTGTTCAGTAAAAGGGGAAAGAAAGAAAGAAAGAAAGGAAGGAAGGAAGTAAGGAAGGAAGGAAGGAAGGAAGGAAGGAAGGAAGGAAGGAAGGAAGGAAGGAAGGAAGGAAAGAAAGAAAGAAAAAGAAAGGAAGGAAGGAAGGAAGGAAGGAAGGAAGGAAGGAAGGAAGGAAGGAAGGAAGGAAGGAAGGAAGTATTGACTTCCAATGTTTTTCAGCACAGTGAAATACAAAATAGAATTGCAGCCTCAATTTTTTACTTTACTTCTAGTATCAAGCAAGTACTAGTCGTTCCTATAACAACAAATTCAATCACCAAAGCCTAAAGTCAAGATTTTATTTTTTTATATATTTTTTTGTCTCGAGCACCAAATTCAGAAGCAGTTTCCAGGTAGAAATAAAGCTGGATATATTTTCTTTAATTAAAACAGTCAATTTTGCCATCTCTGTCAGCTCCATCTCTTTTTCCATCCATTCTTCTCTTGTGAAATTGAGGTACCTTTCCATTTCTGGCCATAAAGAATTCTTGCTGCAGTCACCATATACAAGAACAATGTTCCAAATCTTTTTTCCAACTCTTTATCCAATAATCCTAAAAGAAAAGCTTGTATTCTTTTGCTTTATACCAAGTCCAACAAAAATGAAAATACCTTAAGATCCAAATTTAATTTCTATTCTTCTACCCCATATGTACAAGTTTAGTTTAGTACAGCCTTCAGTATTAGAATTCTTCTTGGGATGTTATTAGAATATATTCTTTCAGGGTACCAGTTTTCAGTATTATTCTTACTGTAAAATCATGGAGTACTATTTTTTTGAAGGCTTAATATTGCCAATCTTTTAGTTAGAAATATAGTGCGGTTCTAGATTGGTATAGTCTCCTGGAGAAAGATGTGGCTCTCCAAACACTGTGGCAGAATGCAGAGAGTTTCAACTCCACCTCCAATCTTTTGCTAATTTTATTTAATTACCGATACAGCTATTGATTTCAAGGTGGATATAACAGTCTTACCAAGCCACAAGGGAATGAATGGCATGTGTTTAAATTCCATATGTTGATTAAAACCGTCAGGGGTCACAGATGCAAAGTTGAATGAAATTTCCACTCCAGTTTTCTGGAAAGTAATGATTAGAAAATGCAGCCAGGCTAAATTCAGATGGCAGAAAGGTAGGGCAGGAAATATTTGTTTCTTCTGATTTGTCTCATTTAATTCTATGAGTTTACATTATAGGTAATTTTGCTCATGTTCAGCAATGGAACTAGCAATCCAAAGAGTAAACAATAGCAGGTGAGCATTTCACAAGTAGAGTTTGCTCACTCCACTGAGACACACACAAGCACACACTTTTTCAGTAAAAGAAGCCTTTGTTGGTCAGAAATAGTTGGGGGGGGCTTCCTCTTCCTCCACCACCACTGCAGATGTGTTTTTCTACCTACAAACAACTTATTTTACTTAAGAAATGGCTGGATAAATGATACATTACATTAGAGATCATACAATGGAAACATGGGCCTTGGATCCTGTCCCATCACTGCTGTATTAGCTGGGTTTCTAGGAGTTTTGGGGCCTCAGTATTCAGTCTTGTGTAAAACTGAGTCTTCGGACACCTTTGGAAAGATTGCTGTGTCCCAGCCACGTCCCCCTTTTCCACAAACATACAATGCTTTCACCCAAGTTCCAGATCACAACAGTTGAGCGGAGATAAAGGCTCCTATTGGGTGTCTATGGAGAAACACAAAGATTAAGTACTCCTACCTCCTCTCTCTTGTTTCTCTTCACAATTACTCTTCTCACAAGTGCTTGTTGCAAAGGTGGGCCATAGTGTCTTTCCTCCACATGTGGCCATAATCAGTGAGTAGAAGAAACACAGATCTTCAATGTGTTGCAGCCAGTGGTGGAAATTCAGATAATTTAAAACTGGTTCTCTGCCCTAATGATTTCTTTCAACAACCAGTTCATCAAACTGCTCAGAAAGTTAACAACCGGTTCTTCCCGAAGTGGTGCGAACCAGTTGAATCCCACCACTGGTTGCAGCCAGGTTTTCAGTTCCAAGACTTTGGTGCCTAGAATTCAATTTCTTGGTGTGTAACAAATTGGAAGAATTAATTCTGGCAGCTTAGAGACTATGGAAGATGACACTGATAGTGAAAGGCCAGATCCAACATCAAAATGACAAAGGAGAAAATCATCACTTGAATCCCAATCAAGCAGAAAGTATCCATAAGCGGCTCAGACAGACACCTCCCTAATTCGCATGGCTATAAGAAGGGTTGGAGGCGCAACGTAATCAGGCTTACAAAATTCTGCTATTATAGTTAGTCTTGGGAAAAGCAGCCTTAAGCCTTCCTGTGGAGTCGATTCTTGGTCTCATCTACTTGGTGGCATTGACAGGCAGAAGCATCTTAGATCTTTCGCAGAAATAGCAATAAGAACCTCTTTCAGGCTAGCTTCCCTTTTATAGTATTTGTGGACTCAGAGACAAGAAGGCGATGGCTAGTACTAATAGAATAATTGCCGTGTCATTTGCTGTTATAGATCCCTGAAGGTAAAGGGCAAATTCTGTAGAATCGCTGGCAGCAGAAGAGACCGAGGGAATGTTTTATTTTCCACATCATTCCTAATGGGCTCTTTGCTTTCCCCATGTGAGCTGACTGTCAATGTACAATGTCTGGATAAAATAAGAGACACATGAAAAGAAAAGGGAAGGGAATGAGAAATGAGAGGCTCACCTTCCCTCTTGGCAATCTTAGCTATTGAAAGTATTGCCTGATCCCATTTGTCCATCCGTATTTCAAGTCAGGTTCCTCATATGTCTTTTGTGACTACATGTCTCAGCTTTATCTCAGAATGACCTCTCTGCTTCTCCCATATAGAAGAATGTACATTAGAAAGAAGACTGGAAGAATTTTTAAAAAAATTAGGTTAAAATGGGATGCAATCCAGTTTGGCTTTAGCTCTGCAAGAAGTAAACTAAAACGTGAGAGAGAAGATTGTCGCCATTTTTTTCTCTCTTCAAACCTAAGTGCTTTCATCCTACCTGGATTGGACCTCACCAGTAGTGGGCTTCAAAAATTTTCACTACCGGTTCCGTGGGCGTGGCTTAGTGGGCGTGGGAGGGGAAGGATACTGTAAAATCTCCAGTCAGAAGTGGGATTTGTCAGTTCTCTGAATTACTCAAAATTTCTGTTCTCCAGAACTGGTCAGAACCTGCTGAATACCACCTCTGGACCTCACCAGTGTTTCTACTACTTGCAAATAGCACTGTAATTAAGCTCAGCTAGTGAACAGGCTACAATGTGGGATCAAAGGGATATGGAGTTGAGTACAGAAGACACACGTGGAACTATCCAGAATATTTGTAGCCCCACATGTTTAGGCAGCAGTAGTTCAATGGACAATTAGAAGTATGCTTCTACAGCCAGAAACGGAGAAAGGCAAGAATAGAAAGCAGGGATCTGGGTCATATTAGAATTATTTTATACGAGGAAAGCAAAAAAAGTCAGATGTACTGATGAACTAAGCTGCAGCTCACAAAACCTTATGTCTTTTAATAAAATATTTTTTTTGGAGAAAAAACTATTTTTATAAGGAGGAATGTTGAAAAAAAAAGCAAAACAGAGAGGAATTTTTGAATAGATTTATTTTGGAGCAGATTGGTTTCTAACCTTGGAGTTCATACGTTGTAGATAAGGCATGGTTTTATCCAGGGGTGGGATTCTACCAGTTCGCACCTATTCGCTAGAACCGGTTGTTAACATTCTAAGCAGTTTGGAGAACTGATTGTTAGAAGAAATTACTGGCCTAATCCTGTAAGGAAGGCAGGAAGGAAACATTCTGGTGTTGCTTACAGAAACTGCCTCTCCGTTAACCCTTATTACATTCTTGGCAGGACTGGACTTCCTGTCTCAGGAACTTCTCTGCAGTTTTTTTCCCCTCCTTTGCTGGTACTTTGCTTGTGTGGAGTGACCATTCAAAGTTACAATGGCACACTTACAACTGTTGCAGCATCCCCACAGTCATCAGAAGCCAGGCGAGGAGATACATGGCTCGATGTGAGTGATATTGAGTTGGCCATGCCCAACCAATAACATGACCACCAAGCCATGACTACCCAGTCACATGACCACCAAGCCACCCCCACCAACTAAGCCACGCCTACAGAACCGGTTGTTAAAACATTTGAATCCCACCCCTGGATTTATCATCCATCAAAAAATTAAAGTCTCACTAGCTTCTTGAATGACTTAGCAGCAGCTGTAGTTCATAATATCCTGAATATAAAACTATTTACAGGATGGGGAAATCCCCACCATCTCCTTTGGTTGTTCATTGCATCGCATAAGAAAACATTGCAATCTGTTGGCACTCAACTGTCTTCAACAGAGAACAGAAATCCCCATTCACCTTCCTAGACTGAGACCAGTTTGAAAATGACTTTTCCAAGCTTCCTGGAAGACTGAGAGGGAGCTAATAGGAAGGCTTCCCTCCAATTTGGGGGAAAAAAAGAGGAATAACAAAAGCTGTGAGGTAAGGCAGAAGAAGGTAAGGTAGAAGAACAAGGCATAAAGATGAATTGGTTTTCATATGCGCAAATACATTCAAGGTATCTTATAGATTCTAAAGCGGAGGGATTTTATGATAAATTGACTGATTTAGACAGGATCTTGACAGGTACTGATGAAAAAGTGATTAAAAAATTATACAGTTATTTGTTGGAAATTTTATTAGAGGAGGAACAAGTTAAAGAAACGATGATTGTTTGGGGGAAGAATTTTGGATATGGGATTGATTTGGAGAAATGGGAAAAATTGTGGTCTCAAAATTATAAAATGACAATGTCAACAGCTTATAAAGAAAACTTGTATAAGATGTTTTACAGGTGGCATTTTCCCCCGACAAGAATTGCAAGAATGTTTAAGAACAAATCTGAAAAGTGCTGGAAATGTCATCAGATACCTGGCTCATACTACCATATGTGGTGGACTTGTGAGGACGCTAGAAAATATTGGACTAAGATTCGCATATGGTTGGAAAAAATGACAAAGACACATATAGACTTGAAACCAGAGATTTTTTTATTGGGAATCTTACCTGATATATACAATAAAAATTTGAAGTATTTGATTGTAAATATATTAACAGTGGCTAGGATTGTATTTGCTAAAAACTGGAAGAGTGAGAAAACTCCATCAGAGGAAGAAATTATTAAGAAAATATTGGATTGTGCTGAAATGAGTAAATTGACATTTGAAATTAGAGAACAAGAAGATAAACAATTCTATGAAGTTTGGGATCTTTTTTATCAATGGTTAGATAATAAAACATAATAATAGAATATTCAGATTTAGCATAAAAAAATTTTTTTTTCCTTTTTTTTCTTGATATTATCTTTATAAAACATTATCAAGATAGATTTGGTATGATCTTATGATTTATTGCAAAATAAACTAAGTAAACTATAGTTATCTCGTTAAAATATGAATTAACAAAATTATAGATAAATGGTTTTTTTAGTGATGATATTAGGTTATACAATTATTGATTGATAATATGAGCTATTATGTAATATAATTATACTAGTGACTAGGAAATGGATGCACAAAAAAAAGTGGTAAACCAATCGATGCACTGTTTGTAAATTTATGAAGAAGGATGATACTTTTATTTTTTATGTGGTATGTCTATGTTGTTTTGTTGTTAAAATAAAAATAAAAATAAAAAAAAGCTGTGAGGTAAGGTAAACAAAAGAACTGAGTTTCCTTCTAACAATCTACTATGCTGCTATGACATTGGAATTTTCTTTACATCTGGTAGATTCCGTACTGGAACAATTCAAAAAGGAGCAATGAAGTAATCTCTGGGGATAAATTATAGGGTTAACAAACATTAGTTGTAGCTAACAGTCAAACTATACACGACCCTACATACATTCCATGCAGCTGACTAGCCTTTGCAGTAGTATTAATATTGGTTCCAGTCCAGACTGGGTTAATTTAACCCACCCACCCCATCATCTCATTTTACAATCCCTTGACTTTCAAGGAACATTTCAAAATATATTTTAGTTGCTATTCAGCACTGTAGTTGGCATGTAGAAGGGGATGTTTCTTACAGTCGATGCATTTGGCTAGAATCTTGAATCTGAGCTGTAGAATTGTTAGGCACATCTTAAGTGACAGGCATGAAGAAGCCTTTTGATCAAGACAACATCAAAAACCACTTCAAGTCTTATGGCAATCGCCACACCACAAGGCATTAGTCCAGTTGCCTGTGTACCTGCTGTGAATTTACACTCAGAGACAGTGTTTCCAGCCCTGTGCAAACATCAAAAGTTTCATTTCTTCTTGCATATGAAACAGCTTCTTTCTATATCCTCTAATTCCACACTAACCTAGACAACAAAATTTCACCCAATCATTACTTGATTTTCTCCATTGGAATAGGCCCAAGTTGGCTGAAATATTTAGTTGAATCCCAGCCATTGAGATTCTGTTGTAATTTGAACAGAAAATGTACACAAGAATGTGCTATTCCTCATCTTATAAGCATGCTGACCCATGGTTAGCCGCTATATTAAAATGTCATTGATCCAAATCCCCCATGCTTGAATCTTTTTATAAATTAAGGAGGTTTTATGAGAAATGTCACAATTATCCCTCTAATTTGATTTCCCTCCAGAACCACCCACATCCCTCACACACACATTTGCAAACAAGAGTCCACCTGCTGAGGTAATTCCCCATTAGGAGAATGAGCGCATACAGGGAGACGTAGTGAGAGTAGTGTTTGAATAATACACAAATAGCACACAGATACACTGTACAGTTAATGTAGGTTTTTACTTTCAATAAACGTATAAGCAAAGTCCACACACAATCCAAGTCAATTCATAGTTAAATCAGTCAGTGTTCATTTCAGGGATAATTCCAATATCAAAGTGCAGTATCAAAAGCAGTTCAGTAACAGACTTACATCAAATCCAAGAATAACAGTCAATAAGAAAAAATGGAGGAATGGCAACTCTTTCCAACAGAAGGAAACAGAGACTCACTCACTTCACTGAGACTCTTCTGAGACTTCCTGAGACTAAACAAACCAGGTTTCTGGCTGGCCGTTTGCGGAACCACACCCAATTACAGTTTTTGAATGCTCTTAAAGAGACAGTATTAAAATGTCTACCCTGGTTTATATATTTCTAACCCAAATAACAGTTAGGTGACTCACCACCCTTCACAAAATATTATTTAATAATATATGAGTTCACATTAATATTATTTTAATAGTTAATATATTGTTTAACATTACATTATATTCTGATGTTATATATTCTGATTAACAGGAATTAAAATAAATTTAAAGAAACCTACCAGGGTAAAGGTCGTTTTTGGCTTATGATCATAATTGGGATAAGAATTTTGGTTGTAAGTCAGATATGATGTTTAAAGTATAATGACATTGCCAATGAGCAGTGTCATAACATTAAAAACTTGGTGTGAGTTTCATGAGACCCAGCTTGGTCTAGTGATTAAGGCATCAGACTAGAAAGTGGGAGATTGTGAGTTCAAGTTCTGCCTTAACCATGAAAGCCAGCTGGGTGAGTTGCAGAGGTGGTATTCAGCAGGTTCTGACCAGTTCTGGAGAACTGGTAGCGGAAATTTTGAATAGTTCGGAGAGTCAGCAAATACCACCTCTGACTGGAGATTTTTCAGTATCTTTCCCCTGCCATGCCCACCAAGCCACGCCGACAGAACCAGTAGTAAAAAAATTTGAATCCCACCACTGGTTTGTTGGGCCAGTCCATGAGCCCAACTCACATCACAGGATTATTGTGCGGAGAATAGGAGGAGGAAGGTGTGTTGGATATAGCCAGAAGTGGTATTCAGTAGGTTCTGACCAGTTCTGCAAAACTGGTAGCAGAAATTTTGAGTAGTTCAGAGAACTGGCAAATGCCACCTCTGGCTGGCCCCGCCCCCATCTATTCTCTGCCTCCTGAGTCCCAGCTGATCGGCTGGTCTTCTTTTGTTGCCCTGCACAGGAGAATGAAGTTGAAAAGCAGGTTAGCAGGGTGTGGAGGGAATGGGATTTTACAGTAATGTTCCCCCTGGAGTGGGGAGGGAATGGAGATTTTACAGTAACCTTCCCCTGCGATGCCCACCAGGCCACGCCCACCGAGCTACACCATGCCCACACCATGCACACCTACAGAAGTAATAAAAAAATTTGAATCCCACCACTGGTCACAACCTTGAGTCACTTATAAAAACAATGAATGAGTAATACAAATTGTTGTCATTGTCATCATCATAATCATTTTCCTAGCGTTATTCCTGCAGGTGCAGGGTCCAATTTTCAGATTGTCGAACTCCATTTTGAATGACCAAATGCAGAATCCAAGTCATGCCTGCAGTTTGATGGAGATGACTGTAGCTCCTTTAGCTGTGACAAAAATACCTGACTTGGCGCCTGGGCATGATATTGGAAAGATGGAATATAAATAAAATAATAAAATAGTAAAAATGGGGAGGCATATAAAAAATCTTTCCCAAAAGAGAGAGAGAGGAAGGGAGGGAGGTAGAGAGAGTGGGGAGGGAGGGAGAGAGGGAGAGAGAATAAGAATTACTAACAAATGTTATAATAAGTTATAATATACAGTTTATCAAGTGATGAATGCACTTGTTTCCACTATATCCCTGAAACAGAAGTGTCATGCAAGTAAATTTCCCAGGATGCGAATAGAATATTACTACTTCCTTGGATATGGGGGAGGGAGATATCCTCAGGTATGAATTGAAAAATTCAGCAGCAACTACCAGTCTACTAAATGTTATCATACACTGCTACAAATTACCATTTTATAGAATAGAGCAGAGACTGATGCCATTTTCCTTACAAATTATGTTAATTAGGAGTAAGAACTGCTCGTTGTATAGTGGTTGGTCTTGCCTACTAAGTGGGCTTTCGGGAAATAGCCATTTCCATCACGCTATGTACAAACCTATCCAGGGAGAGCCGCAGATCTATATAAATATTAACAATAATATTCCAAGCATCAGCAAAACTTAATTTCTGCAAGAGAAATCTGTGTGTCTCTTTGAGAGGTAGCCAGATTGAAGATAGCTGCAGCCAAAGAGATGGACAATATTTCCTCTGCCAATTGCTAAAAGCTTTTCTTTCCCCGCAGTATGAAACTGCCAAGTGCTATCCTTTTGGGATATGGCTTAGTCATGCTGGGGTCAACTACTTTGATATATTACTGGAATTCTGACAAGGTATGGAAAAGCTGTATCTCCCACCTCTCTCTCTCTCTCTCTCTCTCTCTCACACACACACACACACACACACACCAACACTTGTGCTCTTCAGGAATCCGTGGGCTACTCAGTGGCAATGCACAGATTGCCAGGTTAAAAAGGCAATCAAAAAGGCTTTATGTCAGTAGTGCCTGTGTAATACATGGTCTTTTATCTGCACTGGTTGACAGAGCTTCAATTATAAACCCAAACCCAATTACAAAAAAACAAAACAAAACTGTATCTGATAAGTTACTTGAATGACACAGATTCCTGAGCTTGCTTATTTAGAAATGGATCAGGTTTGATACCTATGCTTACGGTCGCAGCCTTAATTTTCCAATTATTGTAGGAAGCTGGAATTTTTCTTCCATGCATAAGTTGTAATAAAATGTTGGACAAAATGGAGGGGGAAGGCAATATTGGAAGGGTTGCCCCAAAGGAGGGGGTCAACCTATTTTCCAAAGCACCTGAGGGCACGACAAGAAACAATGGATGGAAACTAATCAAAGAGAGAGGCAACCTAGAACGAAGGAGAAATTTCTTAACAGTGAAAACAATTAACCAGTCGAATGCCTTGCCTTCAGAAGTTGAGAGACTGGACAGCCACTTGTTTGGAATGGTATAGGGTCTTCTGCTTGAGCAGGAGTTTGGACTAAAGACCTCCGAAGTCCCTATACTTAGTGCTTTGTAATGGGCTAATAAAAGCAGTAATATTTTAATGCCTAAAGTCACTTACCGACATTCCAATCCTCTTTTCCATTATTTCACCATGCAGTAATATTACATCATCAGAAAATGAGCATAAATTAGGTGGAGGATCACATGATTATATGAAGAAACCCAACAAACATTTTGTAAATCAGAAGAATTTGACGTCAAGGATACTTTTGCAGTATTAACTTTTTATTAAATTGTGAATGACTGTGTTTTGTCTCCTAAGGAAGCATTCAATCATACCTATCTTTGCAGCTATGATCTTGACAAGGACCAGCCCAAAAATCATATGACCCTTTCCTTGTGGAAACTGAGGCTGGAGGGGAAATTTGAGAGAAAGGGCAAAAACCCTAAGCAAAATGGAACCATTGCTTGCCCCAAATATCTGATAACATCTGACAATGACTTTCACCCAACCCGAAGGAAAAAAAACACTTTCCAAGTATGAAGATGGATCTTTGCAAATCTGTGTGACATTTGCTTTCGTATCCTTTGCCACACCATCCGTCAATGGCTTTTCAAATGTAGTCAGCAAAAAGAAAGGAAAAGAAGGATGCCATACAGCCAGAATACATTAATCATTCCCATCCATTTTCTGGTGGCTTGTAACACAACGGAAGCCCTTGTGAAGAATCTTTTAAATGTGAATTTTTATGTTGTTATTGAATTTAAACCTTGAAAAGTGCTGCTCTCTTGTTCTCTTATGATGACTTTGGGCAAACTGCTAGGAGAGAATTCTGCCTTAGATCTCAACCTTTATGCCAATGATTATCCAAATGTTAATATCATTTTATATTGGGCTTTTATCGTGACTGCACGAACTGACTTCCAGAGGTAACATAGAGAAACACAATCTGATAACCCAATCCCATTTTTCTATCCAATGAAGCCACAAAAAATCTGCACCATTTAAGGTTGGAGTTACATAGAGAGAAAAGCTTTGTCTGGTCCTTCTGTCTTCCTTTCTTGAACTAATTGTACAGAAAGGGGGATTTGAGAAATGCAGGTTATTGTTACAATGCAGTAAAGTGCTGAATTACTTTCAGTGCCTGTTTTACACTGATCAGAAATAGTTTCTGTCAAAAGCAGTCCACTCTTATTTGGAGTCTGGTTGATTTCCTTTTGGTTTTTACAGAGAAAAGCAATATGAAGGCTCAGATTTGGTCTTTGAGAGACTGGCCGAGCCTCACAGTCCAATAAATATGGCATGTCAAAAGCTAAAGCCAGGATAGAAACCTACATTTCTTTCCTTTAAATCAGGGGTGTCAAACTCTATTTCATTGTGGGCCGCATCAGGGTTGTGTTTGACTTCGGGGGAGGAGGCTGGGCATAGTTAGAATGGGCATGGCCAGCTTGACATCACTAGTGTCGGGGTGCCTGTGGTGGTCCCGGTGTCTACCAGAGAAAACAGGCTCCCAATCTCCATTTTCAGCTGGGACAGCCCTCCCGAGCTCCATTTTCACTGGCAGAGGGTTGCAGGAGGCCATCCCAGCTGAAAACAGAGATTGGGAGCCCATTTTCACTGCAAGAGGCACTATGGGCTGGTTCTTTGCTGTTTCCAGGGTGGCCCTGTGGGCCAGATCTAAGCACCCCAAGGCTGGGTCCGGTGCATGTGCCTTGAGTTTGACACCCCTGCTTTAAATGAAATTAATGGGAACTTAAATTTTGTTCAATGCAGTTAATATGGTTGTTGCACATTTATTTGATAATTTCCTAATTTAAATTTCAACAGCGCTTCCGATGGCATGTTGAGAGCCCTGTTCCAGGATTTGAAGTCTGGTGGCTCCAGGACTGCAGATGGATGCAAGCTTCAGGAATGGCAGATATTGCAATGTTTGAATGGAGAAAGGATTATGAACAAGAGCCAATGTTTTATTTTCCGATACCTTCATGTTTTTTTAAAAATTCTGCATGATTGAAAAACAATTGCTGCCTTTTTCTTTTTACACATAATCAAAACCAGAATAACATAAGCCTTTGGGGGATATTCATCTGCATCTAGAAACTTAGAGGGCTCTGTCCTCCTTTATCCTACCCTCTGTTTATCTATTAATTCAACTCTTCTGCATGAATTTGAAAAATTGTGATCCCATGGTGTCCTGTTTTATCAGTGCTTAAATCAGGAGAACACAAACCATTCTCTTTTTCTGACATTACTAGAAGCCCCACCTAAATGCTAAGTAGAGTATCTCCATATATAGCCCCCTATGTTTGGGAAATGGCATTTGCATGCCTAGCTCCATGCAAACACAGGTGGTTCCTACCTGTGTGGGAACCTTTGTGGAGACAACTGTTTACCTGTATGGCCTTTGGGAAGAGATATATCATGACTCAAAATGAGGAAGCCTAAAAAAATAACATGTGTCAAAACTACCATACTTGAACCTCACAGAATGAATGGCCTTTCAGAGGAGAACGGAATATATCTGCTCATCCATCCAGATCTAAAAACCCGCACATAATATCATTTATATTGTGAGGACCGAGGAATGAAACCATTATTCCAGAAATACCGGTAGTCCTTGACTTACAATCTTAATTGAGCCCAAAATTTCCGTTGCTAAGCAAGATAGTTGTTCAATCAGTTTTGCCCCAGTTTACAACTTTTCTTGCCACCGCTGTTAAGTGAAACACTGCAGTTGTTAAGTTAGTAACTTTGCTTCTCAGAAGTTCAAAGAATGTGATCGCGTGATCCCAGGACATTCAACTGTCATAAATATGAGCCAGTTGCCAAGCATCCAATTTTTGATCACATGGCTATGGGGATGCTGCAACAGTCATAAGTGCGAAAAATGGTCATTCAGTCACATTTTTCAGTGTTGTTGTACCTTTGAATGGTCACTAAATGAATGCTTATAAGTCAAGGACTGTAAAGGATCCCTTGGGACCTGACTTGTAAATTATTTCAAGTCCCCCAACTTGGAGAGGCTGATATATAGAATCGATTTTTCACTTTAGACTTCCCTGATCAACTTACAGAGCACTAAAAGAGGTTTGAATAGGACCTGTATTACTGGACAGTGTAATTCTATAGAACAGTTTAATTTCTCTTCGTTGACTGGGCTAACATCCAAAACATTAGAAGATGTGGAATTATTGATAAATGGGAGACTATTTATATAAGGCACAATCTAACAATCCTAAGCAGTTTTGGGTCTCATTTAATTTACAGTGGAAATCAAGCAGCAGTATGGCCAGACTATACTTGAATGCTGTGAGAAGAAATGCCACTGCCATGCCAACAGAGAAGCTGCCTTGTGATATTCAGAAGTGAAGGAGGAAGACAGGTTGTAGGAGAAGGTCGGAAGTGGGGAGAAATGGCAGGTACACTCCCAGTATTCTTGAAGATATTTTCCCTTTTCTCATTCACACATATATCAAGGACAACTCAACAAAGATTCTACATGTTCTATTGTCATAGAAGGCACCTTCCCATATCAGGTATGTCTCTACCGTACTGCTTTATCCACCACATCTGAGAAATGTAAAGAGTTACTTTGGAATCACAGAAATAACCTAGCAAATGTTGAGAAGCATTCTGATAAATTGGGACTTTAGATAGACAGACAGATAGACAGACAGACAGACAGACAGACAGACAGACAGATAGATAGATAGATAGATAGATATAGATAGCTAGATAGCTAGATAGATATGTGTGTGTGTGTGTGTGTGTAAGAGAGAGAGAGAGAGGGAGGGAGAGACAGAGACAGAGACTGTTTATGGCCTTCTAATTCTATGTCCCCGTCTTTCTTCCATCCCAAATTAATTAACAAAATGCTTTAAATTGACTGCATAATTTCTGCATTTCAACAGAATAAACAAGTAGTAAAATTAATGTGTATAAAAGGCTCTCTCCATCCTCCCAAAAAAAAGTTGAAAGAAAGCTCTATCCCACTTATTTCAGCTATGGGGGAAATAATGTGGGGGGGGGGGAAACATGCAGTACCCAGCTTTGAAAAGATTATTTAACCATAGTTAGAAGATTAATGGGTCTTAACTGCATTCCTTATCCAGATAGTTGCTGTTAATAGATCTCAGTTTTGACAAAACATTTTCATGGAACTAATAAGTAGCATTTCCAAGAGCTTTCATATTTGCTGTGATTCATATATATCATCTCAGTCTTTCCTATAATAATTTATAAGTAGATGTTAACTTCCGGTTTGAAGGGCTTTGGCAACAGACAGAAATCCGCAATCGTGCACGGTTTCTGTCTGGGCTCGCTGCTGGAGCGCCCCGAGCCAGCTGGTTTCGGGGCTAAGCCACCCCGTAGAGGTGGTGAAGAGGGGGAGACTGCCAGCAGGGTTGAGGAGAGCCGCATCTCTCCTCCTCAGCTTTCCATTATTCCCTTTCCCGAAGGCGGTTGCAGCGGTGGTCAGAAATGGCCACCACAAAGAAGAACTCAAACAGAAAAGAATGTGCAGGATGAAGATAAGAAGTGAAAGTTTTGGCTGACTGGGTTAAATTGTAAAAGCAACAACCAAGGTACCCTGGAATTTAAACTTACAAAAAATAACATTGCTCCCAAAGAAGAGTCGGAAGCAGCGAAGGAAAGTGAAAGGGGAAAGGTTTTTTTCCTTCTCTCTCCTTCCCTATACTAAGAGACTTAAATAAGAAATTGGAAAAATCCACTTTGACATCAATAGACAATTAAGCTGAAAATAAAATAAAATGCCAAAGGGATAATAAAGATTTCTGGACATTAAAAAATTTCTTTTTCATAAGCAGGAAGGGAGAGAAAAAGAATAAGGGCAGGATCTGGAAGAGGGAGGAGACTGCCTGGAATTAAAAAGAATCTACAGTAAAACTTCAACAAGACTTCTAAAAGATACATTTTAACTGAAACTTTGCAACTAAATAGTAACCCCAGGAAGAGAAAGTGGGAAAAAAAGAGCAAAAAAGAAACAGCTTGTGTGTATTTGGATTATTTGGTGATCTTTGGATTCTTGGTTATTATATTTGAATGACTAAAATCAATCGGGTGGTTATTTAAAAATTTATACAATGGCACCACTTCTGGATGAATGGAAAATGGAACTTAAAAAGTACAAAGAAGATGCACAAGAAGGGAGGCTCTTTTGGCTTCGTTTTTCAATTCTTAGAAATGGAGATTTGGAACTATGAGAAACAACAAGAAAAGACTGCAAAACAAGAAGACTGGGACAAAGAAGAAGCCATCTTTAATGAACAAGCCATTTTATGTGGGGAAGAAAAAGGAAAGGGGGGGAAAGAGAATGGAGAATTTAAGACTTAAAAAAACAACCAAAGAAAAGAAAAATAATTTGAAAAATAAGTATAATACTGGAAAGCAACAGAAAAGGGGAATACAGAAGAGAGAAATAGAGGTAGAGAGACAAGGGGGTAAAAAGGGGAGAGAGAAGAAGAGAGGGAAGAAAGAAAGGAAAGGAAGTTACAAAGGACCGGAGCAAGATATAGAGAAACAGGACCTATTTAGAGATAATGGGTGAAAATCTAACTGAAAAGGGGATTCTGTAAAGATACATAAGATTGTATTGTTATATTAGTAATATAAATAACTTTAGAAAATTGGAAACAACGTATGATTAAAATGAGGGATAAAATAGTTAGTGTAATTTAGTGAAATGTTTGTGAATAAAATAAGTGAAATAAAATAAATGAGAAAATTGAATTAGGAAGGAATGGGAACATTTTAATTAGTCAATGTTTTATAAAATATAAGTGAAGAGGGGGGTGAATTAACTATGGAAAGCTTATAATTGTTCCCATAAAAGTATGATATTTAATTGAAAAGTAATGTTAAAGATGTTAAGACTTTAATGAATATTAATATTAATGATAGAATTGAATTGGAGTGGAATGTTGTTTTAATTATATACATTTACTATTTTTTCTTTTTTTAAGAATACAGTGTATATTTTAAGAATGTACCAAGCAGAATCCGAATGGAAGTTATGTATTATATTGAATGTTACAACTTTAGGGAAAAGATATAAAGGTGTCATACTCCAATCAGTAACTACAGGAGAAATTTTGTTTAATGAGAAAAGATAATAGATAATTGAAACAGGATAGACAAAAAATATAAATACAATGATTTGAATTGAGATGAGATAATTAAAATAAAATTGAGAAAATTAAAAGAGGGGAGAAGCTATCCAGATAATGTAAAATAGTAATAAGATATGGAATAGAATATAAAATGAGCATGAACCTGAATTTGTGTCTGTACGAAGAACTGTAACCTGGGATTACGCTACTTTCAAAAAAGATCTTTTATTTGTATTTTTTTTTCTCTTTGTGAAAACTCATATAAAATTTACAAAAATAATAATAATTTATAAGTAGATGGTATTCCAATATTAGGTATCAGTTAGGTGATAACAATAGAATTGTTATAGAATACAGAATATAGAGTTGGAAGGGACCTTGGGGGGTCATCTAATCCAACTCCTTGCTCAGGCATGAGATCCTATACCATTCCAGGCTATCCAATCTCTTCTTAAATCTCTAGTAATAGAGCTTCTGGAGGCAAAGCTGATTGATTGTTCTCACTGTCAGAAAATTTCTCCTTAATTCTAGGTTGTATCTCTCTTTGATAAGTTTCCATCCATTACTTCTTGTCCTGCCCTTAGGTGATTTGGAGAATTGGTTGACCCCTTCTTCTCTGTGATAGCCTACAAAATATTGGAAGATTACTATCATGTCAAAATATTGGAAGATTACTACCCAGTCCTTTTTATTAGACATACCCTGTTCTCACAACTGTTTCTTGTACAGTTTAGCCTCCAGTGCCCTAATAATTTCTGCACTCTTTCTAGAATCTCAACGTCTCTTTTGTATCATGGTGATCAAAAATGGATGCAGTAATCCAAATGTGGTCTTACCACTGCTGCATAAAGCAGTAGTAACAATTCACAGGATCTTGATACTATCCCTCTGTTGATGCAACCTAAGACACATTAGTTTTTTGGGTAGCTGGAGTACATTGCTAGCTGATACTTAAGTGTGGTCCACTAGGATACCAAGATCCCTCTCACAGTTACTACTGTTGAACCAGGTACCACCTGTTCAATACCTGTCCATCAATGAAACTGAGAAGAAAGTATTTCTCTTATAGACAGGGGTGGGCTGCTACCAGTTTGCCGGGACAAACTGGTAGCTAATTTTATTATTTTTAATGACCGGTTCGGCAAACCGGCAAATCCCACCCCTGGCTGGCCCTGCCCACCCTGCCCCAATCCTCCAAGAAGTCTCCGCACAGATTCTTTCTGGCAAAGGGACAGTTTATATAGACAGCCCTAACACTGAGTAATCTGAGGCCATCATCTAGAGCATTAGATGCTGAATGCTGCAAAGGAAAGAGAGGAAACTTTCCTTTCCTGTGAAGGAAAGAGAAAAGGACAACCTGCAGCAAGGTGAATGGACTCAATTACAGTGGCAATGTGTGCAACATTGGGAGACCTGAAAGACCAGGTAAGGGACACTTTATGGAGAAAATCTATGCAATTGCTAAGAGTTGATACTGATGATACATAATCAGTCAATGCTACAAAGCGATGGCGAAATGTCTGACAATAAGACCTCTATCTATTGTGTCCTTGCATCCTGAAGTGACTGTCTTTTAAGTCAGAACTATGGCCACATTCTCTTCGGGCATCCAAATGACTCCTAAATACAAAGTATGGGCAGATGTAGAGCAGAAAAATTAGAGCGGTAGAGTTTCCACCTGTTTTGTGGACCTGCTCCCTCAGCCTTTAAACAGCAGCATTTTTCAGCCTGATTCAGCAATCCACTCTTTTCTTTCAAATTACTTTTCTCATGACAAATGTCACTTGTTAATAGTTCTGTGGTTCCTAGGTGCTGCCATAATGAAAGAAGCTGGGCTAAGAAAAGGTGGGAAAATTGAAAAACCATGAAACAATGGAAAGGCTGATTCTGGCA
The DNA here is from genome assembly GCF_049901715.1 of Pseudonaja textilis. Lineage (NCBI taxonomy): Eukaryota > Metazoa > Chordata > Lepidosauria > Squamata > Elapidae > Pseudonaja > Pseudonaja textilis. The sequence goes on along the minus strand of NC_141991.1, from coordinate 169,514,726 downwards.
AGAACAAAAGGATTTGTTAGAATCCTGCCAATAGGAATTTTGAGAGAACTTTGAAAGACATTCTTGCCCACCGTAATTTGAAAGTTCCCCAATGTCTTATTTGCCTGTCTGCTCACTTTTGCAAGGTATCCATTCAGTGGTGGGATTCCAAAAAATTTTCTACTGGTTCTGTGGGCGTGGATTGGTGGGCGTGGCAGGGGAAGGATACTGTAAAATCTCCAGTCAGAGGTGGTATTAGCCGGTTCTCCAAACTACTCAAAATTTCTGCTATTGGTTCTCCAGAACTGGTCAGAACCTGCTGAATACCACCTCTGTATATCCATTAATCAGCAATTCCCTTAGCAAGGTCTTTAATTTCAGACAAATGGTTAGCATTTTTTAAAACAGATTGTTGCCATCCACAAGCTGAAAAATCTGTTTCGTGGCTTAGTAACGTTGCTTCCCATTATTTTCTCCAGTGATAGCCATCCTAATTTTTTTGTTTGCTTGTAACCAAGGCTATACATTCAGGGAGCCATTCTAACTCCTCCTGCCTGCTTTTTCAAAAGAATAATTTGGCATGCCTTTGCAACTTCTTTAGCCAAGTAAAAGAGATATGGATTTCTGTTCATATATAATATATGCATTATGAACAACATATGTCCTAAATGAAATGTACAGACCAGGGGACTTTTTCTGGATTAAACTGGAAACACTCTTAATTGTAATTTTTAAGTATATGTATATTGATCTGCTCATAGGCTTGCAACTGAGGAAAGTCAATTAATATTGCTTCCCTGTAGTCTCCCTTCCCTTGTACTTTGTCAGTCAGCATTAAGAGATTGGATTATGCTTTCCATGTAAAGACTATTATCTCCAGAGCTACTTGGGAACAGCATTGGAGAATCCTCCAAGTATATCAGAGCAATTCATCCCATGAAGCAAGATGAATGCATCAAACTTGCCTGTTGTTGCTGATGTTGTTGTTGTTCTTATTATCATTTTTTATTCATTAAACATGAAACTCAGTCAACTGAACATTTAAAAATGTATCACAAATATCATTGACTGACTCTGATAGTTGATACTGGTTGCTGCCAGCATCCTAGGTATCAACCAAGTATCTTCTTAGGGTATCAACCAAGTACATCATCATCATCATCATCATCATCATCATCATCATCATCATCATTATTCACAAAAATGACAGTATACACAGCAAACTAGATAACCATGCTGGGTTTCATATCACAAATCACTAGTCTAACACTTCCCAAGTGTTTAGGACTGTGTGATGTATTGGCAGATTATGCAAGCAGATCCCAGTAAGGTGGCCTTCTGCAGCTGACCAATGGCCAATTGTTTTTAAGTGCTTGCCTGGGTCTTTAGGCACAGCACCCAGTGTGCCGATTATCACTGGAACCACCTGCACTGGTTTATGCCAGAGTCTCTGCAGTTTGATTCTCAAGTCCTGATATCTGGTGACTTTTTCAAGTTGTTTCTCATCGATTCTGCTGTCACCAGGTATGGCAATGTCAACAATCCACTCTTTTTTCTTCTCCACAATCGTGATATCCAGGGTATCATGTTCCAAAACTCTGTCAGTCTGTATTCAGAAGTCCCACAGTAGTTTTGCATGCTCATTTTCGACCACTTTTTCAGGCTTATGATCCCACCAGTTCTTTGCTACAGGCAGATGGTAGTTGTGACACAAGTTCCAGTGGACCATCTGAGTGACTATGTTGTGATGTTATTTGTAGTCAGTCTGAGCTATTGTCTTGCAACAGCTCAGTATGTGATCAATGGTTTCATCCGCTTCTTTACAGAGTCTGCATTTGGGGTCATCAGCAGATTTTTCTATTCTGGCTTTGATTACATTCGTTCTGATGGCTTGTTCTTGGGCTGCAAGAATCAGGCCTCCTGTTTCTTTCTTCAGTGTTCCGTTGGTCAGCCATAACCAGGTCTTTTCCTTATCTACTTTTCCTTGGATTTTCAAGGAACTGTCCATGCAGTGCTTTATTACACCAGCTGTCAGCCCGAGTTTGCATCACTGTTTTTCTATACTGAGTCTTGGTTTGCTGCACTTTGAGCAGCTTCCTCTTGTTGACCTCCATCAAAGCTGGTTCAACCCTGTCTTTCACATAATCTGCCAGAGCGTGCTTCTCTTCTTCAACTGTCTGCTTCACATGCAAAAGTCCTCTGCCGCCTGCTTTTCTGGGCAAATATAGCCTGTCGACATCACTACACAGGTGCAGCGCATAGTGTATGGTCATCAGTTTTCTTGTTTTCCTATCCAAGCTGTCCAGCTCTGCCTGTGTCCAGTTTATGATCCCAGCAGTATATCTGATGACGGGTATGGCCCAGGTATTTATAGCCTTGATGGTGTTACTGCAATTCAGTTTGCTTTTTAGAAGTTTTCTGACCCTTTGTGTGTATTCTTTGCTGACAGAAAACTTTATTATTATTATTATTATTATTATTATTATTATTATTATTATTATTATTATTATTATTATTATTATTATTATTATTATTATTTCTTTAGTGAGATTCACAGCCTTTGAGGCTGGTTAATAGCTCAACAGCTCAGGTCCTATGACCAAGGACCTAGGAACTGTTCAGTTAGTGTCAGAGAATATAAGCTGTTCCAGGTAGGATGTTTTTTTTGTAGAATCATGGCTTTCAAGTCTGATAAATTCAGAATTTCCAAATAGTGAGGTAGGTCTTTAGGTATTGCTCCAATGGCTCCAATTACAATTGGGATAACAAACCATTTCTTTTTCCAAAGTTGCTCAACTTCAATTTGTAAGTCCCAATACTTTGTGATTTTTTCTTGCTGCATGTCTACAATTCATGCATCACCAGATATTGCAATGTCAATGTACCAACCCTTTTTCTTTTCAACTATTGTTATGTCAGGTGTGTTGTGGGCCAAGTGCCTGTCCGTCTGAATTCTGAAGTCCCACATGATCTTAACTTTTTCATTCTCCAGAACCTTCTCAACCTGATGTTCCCAGTAGTTGTTACTATACTCAAATCCAAACTTTTGGCATAGTTTCCAGTGAATGATTTTAGCAACTCGGTTATAGCATTCTAAGTAGTTAGACTAAGTAGTCTAACTAGAACTCATAGACTCCTGGTTTCTAGACTTGTGACTTCACCACTGCACCAGACTGGCTCTCTTCGTGTAATCCCAAATACATCACAGTATTCATTTAGACCAAAACGTTTAATTTGGTCAAAAACCCTTCCAGTCCTAACCCAGTTTAGAGAAAAAACACTGGACAGGTTTAATTTATTTTTCTCCTATCATTTGCAATGGGGAAAAGGATTTTCTTTTTGTAAAGGGCATTATGGAATGTGTGTGTGAGGGGGGGGAGGGGGAGAGAGAGAGAGAGAATTTTATTATGGTCACAGACCAGGTAAAACACATTAAATAAAATAAATCAATAAAGCAGATTGAAAATAAAATAAAAACAAAACCAGGTATGAATGCAGGGAGATCTTTGCTTCTTCTGTTGCTGACAAAGCTTTATATAAATCAGAAGCTAAGAGCTGTATTGCCTTTACATTCTTGAATGTCCATGTATGTGTGCTTCCATTTCTCACTAAATCCATTCAGTATGTCCCACTCTGTTTCAGTGGTTTTCAGAAGACTGGTCTGTATTTTCATACTTTGTTCCCTACAGATAAGAAGTACAGCAGCATATAATTCAGAGTAGTGAATGCATTCAGGACAATATTTCAGAAACTTCCTGGAAACTACTATACTGTTAAAGCAATAGGAAGCCGTTCGTGATGTTGAACCGGATATTGGTATGAAGTGGAAATAAAACAGTATCATTAAGCCATGAAATAGAGGAAGCAACTTTATCCCTTCCCTCTTTCTCCTGAGAGACAGCAGTTTGAGGGAAGGACATAATCCATCAGCTTTTACCTCAACACTTCTTATTCTCCTGTTTCAAGATGAAAAAGGCTCCATAAATTTCTTCTGAATAGGCCCAAAGAACATGAGAAACTCCAAAGACAGCCCACTCTCTGATTCCAAGAAAAGAAATAAGACTCTTTATAATCCAATTGCCCTTTTCAAGATTCTGAGGCAGTTAATACTTGTGTAATTTAAACACAAGGGTTTTAGGGGAAAGGAGGAAAATCCATCTAGTCTGGTTTTGCAATTGAGAAGCTATATATGGCAATAGAATGAAGGCGCATAAAGAAATGATTATAGCGCTACTGTTTATAAAATGCTGAAGGGTGCTGAATAGTTGGAATACTTTGAAAGCCTTGAATTCTAGTACAAATCCTAGTTTATTTTAAGGATGCACGCATAAAACTTCTGCTCACATGCTTCAGACAACTCTCCCTGCCCAGAGTCACTTGTCTGAAATGGGTGGCTATAGGAATTAACTAAATAAATATTCTACCCTTAGCAGAGCCAAGGCGGTTGGAGCATAATAACTAAAATTAGTCTCCCTTGATTGAGTCTAGAGAACAAATATATACAGTGTAGTACAACCAGAGGGTTCATTAAAAATAAAAATAAAACTTTCTGCTATTGTATCCAACCGTAGAGGATGGCACTCATCACCATTTCTTATCCAAGGGAACCAGCATTGCCCGAAGATGCTTCCATGGTCATGTTGGCCAGCTTGACTATACGCCAAGGTGCACAGGATAGCGTTACCTTCCCACCAAAGTGGTACTTATTTACCTACTCACATTTGCATGCTTTTGAACTGCTAGGTAGGCAGGAGAGGGCGAGCAAGTAACTAGAGCTCATTCCATCGTGCGGTTTTGAGCTCTCAAACACAGGCTTTCAGCTTTCCAGCTGACAAGCTCAGCAGCTTTAACCGCTGAGCTGTTGTGCCCCTAGCAGGGGCCCATTACATGATATGCATTGCATATCATGATGTAAGCTGTGACCCCTTTGGAAGGCATCTAAAAAGTCAGAGCTTACATTGGGGCACCACCGCTTGATGCATGGGGATGGATGCATGGGGCTGGAGATCCTTTCTTCTTTTGAAAAAGCTATGATCCAAGAGACGAGTTGATTAAGAATGAGACCCAGAAGTGTAATTTTGCTTTTTCCCCTGGCAATCTTTTCCAGTAACTGCTATTTGCCTCTGGATCTGCTGTTAACTGTGTATTTGAGGGACAGGTGAATTTTGGGGTGGGAAGAGCAGTACTGAGACCAAAAGAATATATCCCATTCCTTCAGACTACCATTTTTTTTTCAAATAAAAGAAAGGCCATAAACCAGAGAAAGAAGATGAAGATGAGAAGGATGTGTTTCATAACCAGGAAAATGTTTTGTACTCCAGATTATACTTTGCTGGGCAACATAACTGACTTCCACACTGAAGCCTTATTGCTTAATAAGAAAGAAACAGTAGCCAACATCTAGACATTTCAACACACACCTAAGTTTAAAGTAAAACTTTATCTTTTGGATCCTTCATGTTCTTTTTGGAAGGGATGGTTGAAAACTGCTACCGTGGGAATATGGCTTTTCAGTCTTAGGAGAACAGATGTCACGTTCTTCCCCAAAATCGACCTCTGTGCATGCTGGTCACCAAGCCATTTGTTTACATCCAAGCCCATGTTGTATAAAGCTCAAGGGGATAATTTTAGAGCTAAAGGTTCTCATGGATGAGGGGAGACTAAAAACTCACGTCAGGGAGAAATAGCTTTTTAGCTCTTCTCCAAATGCTTCTTTTCCCCCTGTTGATTTCTGAAACTGAGATGTTATCTGGTTGACAGTTAGCAAAAACCCATGGCGACATTATAGGCATGAAAACTACAGCCGAGACGAGGGTTCAGCTGTAATCACTATAAAAAGGTCGCTATCCAATCTTTTACGTTGGAGTGCAGCGTAACCAGAATTCAGCAAATAGAGCTGTTGCCATCCAAAATAAGATCCTCTTACCATAAGAACCATATATTAAAAAAAAAAAACCACCTTCCTCCTACAAAGCAATCCTGTGGCATGTTCTGATCAGTAAAGCAGGTTCCTGCTGGAGCCTTTGGCCCAGAAAATGTGAACTTCTTGTTAATGAGTAAACACGGCATCTTACATGTCATGTTGATTGTTCAGGGCAGGGAACAGTGTATGTAAGCAAAGGGCAGGTTCATGCGATCATCCACAAGGCAACGTTCCAGCGATGAACTGGTTCACGTGACAGGCAGGCTGCAAAAAAAAAAAAGGGCAAAAAAAAAAATGGGTTGCCTCTCTCACCAATCAGCACAGTCCATTATGTAGGAATTTGCGTAGGAATATGAATGGAATGCAAGTCATAGAAGTTTAGAATTCTATTGCAGGGCATGACTGGGCAAAAACAATCACCTTTGCTCCGCTTTGTATCTTCAGAGGGGGTAAGCATACCCTGACTTGAAGATTTTCTATCCGCTGTAGTCATTGCTGCATTTGTGCATACCTTTACGCAGCCAAAAGAGATTAACATCCTTAATAGGGACTATATCTTATTAGTGATGGCAACCAGTGGTGGGATTCAATTTTTTTTACTACCGGTTCTGTGGGCATGGTTTAGTGGGCATGGCAGGGGAAAGATACTGTAAAATCTCCAGTCTGGGGTGGTATTTGCCAGTTCTCTGAACTGCTCAAAATTTCCACTACCGGTTCTCCAGAACTGTTCAGAACCTGCTGAATACCACCTCTGATGGCAGCTAAGTGGAATATTTATTTTCTGTGATATTTTTGTTCCAGAGTACAGAAGATAGATTTTTTTTTCCCCTTTGTGCCTTATCTGCTGGCTTTGTGAAGATATCTGTTTGCATCATTATAGGATATTACATATTGACAGTGGGCACACAAGACTTTGTACTAATTTGCCATCAGCCCCCGGAGCTGGTTCATCTTGTGACATCAGCTGGTTGATTTACTTTGGGCTCTGTGGTGGATTTATTTCGAACTGAAGCAAAGTTAGTGTTTCCCTTTGAATTGCTGTGGCTATTCAGAGTTGGTTGATAGTCCATCATTGTGAAGTCTTGCCTTACTCTCCTGGAATCAAGGCAATCATTCTTCATTACCCTGCTCCTGAAGCCTACTCATAGACCTGGCTTATATTTTTCTCTCATCTCTACTTCAGCCATTGGACAATACACACATATGGTTACAGTTATTGGGAGAAACAAATAATAGCAAAAGCTATTATTTCATCTTCACAGTTTCAAGGTGCTTTTAATAGCAATAGCACTTATATACTTCTTCACAGCACTTTACAGCCTCAGCCTATTGCCTCCAACAATCTGGGTCCTCATTTTACCAACCTCAGAAGGATGGAAAGCTGAGTCAACCTGCTGGCAGCCAGTGATCAGCAGAAGTAGCCTGCAGTACTGCATTTTAACATGCAATCTAATTTTCTCTTCAATCCTTTATATTGGGGTTAAGAGTTAAGGTGCGCCACTGACCTTTTAATGCTGTGGAAAAAGGGGCTTAACAGCCACGAAGCTTCCCCTCAAAGCAACCACTCAGATTTCCTTTGTAGGCAACAAGATAAATTATACACAACATAAACTGAAAACATGAATCAAAGCAATTTTGTATTAAAAGAAAGTGAGGGGATTTTTGTTGCTCTAGGTTTTAGGTAACGTAAAAGAGCTATTTAGTTGAGTGACATTTTTGTCATTCTCTTATCAGTCGGTTGAATCATGAGCTTATGGTATTATCTGTTTATATTTCAGGATCATAAAATTCTTGGTGTGGAGATGTGATTAAGTGGTCAGGTTCAGGGCTGTCAAACTTGCGGCTGACAGGCTGGATGCGTCACATGCTGGCTGGTTTAGCAAAGGGGGAAAAAGTCCCAATACGTCACATGATGCCGCCATGACGACGCAAGTTTGACACCCCTAGTCTAGTCCAAGGAGAGCAATTCTTACATTGTAACATGTAAATCACCTTCTAGGCAGTTAAAGTGACCTTTAGTTGTAGTGTATATTTCTTTCATGTTTAAAATCATATACTGAAATTCTGTAAGAAGGTTTCTCACTCACGCTTATAAAACTCCTTTGAGGTGCCTTTTCCTTCTTTTATACACACGTTTATGTAATTGTATTTGCCACCTTCCAGTTTCTGTTCAATTCTGTCTTGAGCTGTTCTCTGATTTCTCAGAATGTGCCCTTCATGCTTAACCCCTCTTTTTCATGCTTCGTAGCAGCTACTTTTTAAAATAATATAGTTCAGATCTCTTGGTGTTCCTCTTCCACCATGCTGCCATTAAGTGCATTCAAACATACCTGAAGCACATCAGACTTGATTTCTGCTAAAGCCTCTTTTTTTTTTCCCACATAGGTAAACCACAACTTTCTTCCATCATTGATTCAAATGTTCTTCTCTGCCCGAGGCTCTGTAGTGCTCCATCAGCTTCTTAAAGTTCACTCCCCCTTTTCCCCTTCCCCCGGCAGTTTTTGATCCATGTGTGCTGTTAAGTGCTGTCAAAAATAGAACAGGCTGGGCAGATCAGCCACTATATTATTTCTCAACTGCAACAAGAGCAAGGACCAAGGTCAAGAGGTTGTCTTGACATCAGAGAAAAATCTGTTGCAGAACAGTAGGCCTATACAATTCCTGTGGGCGAAATAACAAGGGTCCTGCTGGCACGTTAGAAATCTTAACAAATTGAGTTGTTGCAAGCTCACTCCCGCTAAGCTGCACAATGAAATAATCATCTAGAAGTCAGCGGATAAATAAATGGAAATCTGTATTTTAGTGCATTGTTTATATGTTTACTAAGTTATGTTATTTTGAGGGCAGCGCGTTGAGGGGTACAGAGCAAATTAGGTCGTGCATAAAATCATTTAGCTCCATCTCTCAGCACTGCAGTTCTGGCTAGGAATGATGGGAAATAGATTGAAACATCTTGGAGGGCCACGTGATGCTCATCCTTGGATTATAGACTTACAGAGTACTCCTAAAATTAAATCAGAGCACTACCATTATTCTAGTGTTGTCTTAGCGGCAGGAAAACAAATCAGAACAAAGAGATATACACACATGATGAAGGAATTAAATTACTGTGTGCGCAATATTTGGAATTAGAATGTTGTGTGAAAATCCATGATTCATCATACCTCACTTAGCCCCATATACCTTCCATAGAAAGTGTCAGCTACAGACCCGGTAAAGTGGCAAAAAATGACAATCAAATGTCAGATGCTTTTCTCTGAGGTCAGAAACTAGGTAATCCTGCAGCATCTGGGACAACAACCCTAAGCCATATGATTTCATATTTAATCACTTTGGTTAATCTCAGCCTCATGTGGTTTTGAAGGGCAATGAACTTTCTCAGTAGCTTTTTGCCTTTTGCCTACTTCTGATGTTACTTGAAAAATCCGACGAAGATTCACTTGAAATTATTTACAACTTTTTTTTAAAAAAAGCAATGTGCCTTCATGGAGGCAGATTTTTTTCAACCTCATACTACTATCGTAGTACACTTGCATTTCAAGTCTGAAGTGTTATTATTACCCTTTTATTATATTGACTGTCTTACAGATGAAAGTTACATTAATGGTTAGAGAACCCCAACGTCTCTTCATTTCTTCTTTATACCTTTGTAGAATATATGGGTTGGCAGAGACTTTAACATGACCTAGCCCAATGTTCTGCCCCACACACAAATCCACAACATAGCATCCCAGCACACAGCCATCCAGGCCAGTGGTGGTATTCAAATTTTTTACTGTGGACGTGGCTTGGTGGGCATGGCTTGGCTTGGCTTGGTGGGCATGGCTTGGCTTGGTGGGCATGGCATGGCTTGGTGGGCATGGCTTTGTGGGCATGGCAGGGAAGGATACTGTAAAATCCCCATTCCATCCCCACCCCACTAACCTGCTTTCCAGCTCCGTTCTCTTGGGCAGGGCAACAAAAGAAGACCCAGCCAATCAGCTGGGACTCAGGAGGCAGAGAATAGATGGGGGCGGTACTCCGAACTACTCAAAATGTCCACTACTGGTTTTCCAGAACCTGTCAGAATTGGCTGAATACCACCTCTGATCCCTGTTTAAATATTTTCAGCAAAGAAGAATGCTTCATCACTTGGAACAGACTTCCCTGTTGTTCTCACCGTTACAAAATGAATTTCTGCTACTCAGGACTCAACCAAGTTGTTAGCCACTAATTGGAATTAGAAGCAAGTGAAGGCCTTCGACAAGGTTGTCTTGGTATGGAACCTCTGTGTGTGTAGCTTATGGAGAGCCTTTAATTTTCAGAAGAACTTAATGCAATGAACTTCCATAAGAGATACCTGGAAGGTTGACTGGAGAAAAATCAGTAGAGAACCCAACAAAGGTAAGAATGGTCCTATAGAATTTCCTTAAGGCAATTAAAATGGCAACATGCTATTATTTGTCCACTTTTTTCCCATCGGTGGAGAGCTATGCAGAGGCCCTATAATTTGGGCTATGGAGGAACCAGGGGAGTAGTCAAAGGGCCAGAATGAGGATTATTCTTGGTGTCTGTCCACTAAAGTCAATCACATTCAGTCAAAGTTGGATAGTTATATTGGTCCTATATAGTTGGCATGGCATTGCCTGTTCAACTGGGGACAGTGTGTCCATCTTGATAAAGTGGAATATCTTCAGAGTTCTAAGTTCAGCTACCTGTATGTTGGACCTATGTCTCTCCTAGATACTTAAGGCCATCCAGAGGAATCTATGTGTTTTTTAATGTTTCTTTGAAGGAGTCAATAGTTCTGCTGGTTATTAAGAAGCCATTAGTCTCTCCTCTTCTCACCATGCCCTTGTTGGATGCAGCAGACAATTTAATGGTGTTCTTCCAATCATCCCTTCTTAAGCTGTTGAGAAGGTGGTTGACTTGCAACTCCAGAGGGCTCTGGAGGAAAGAGATTAACTGGATCCCTTTCAGTCAAGATTCAAATCAGGTTTGTCAATGGTCTTTGAAGAAATATGGGCTGTGGGAAGTGCATCTTTCCTGGCCTTCTATGATCTCTTACTGTTATGGCTTTCAGTATCTTTGTTGATTGTATTTTTCTGCACAAACTTAGAGGATTAGGAGTCAAGAACATTGTTCTACAGCAATTCTCCTCCTTTGTTCGAGGCTGTTGCTAGTCAGATTGCTCGTGAGGATAAATCCTTGATTTTTATTGATTTCTACTAGGCTTCCAGTGCAATTCAAGTGGTGATTATTGCCTATAAAGGCCTACATGGCACATTATTTATGAAATTGCCTATCTTTGTTCCTGCTTGCTTAACCATCTCCCTTGGCTCTGTGGGTATGATCCAGTTCCTCCTGCACAACCATATCACCTAATAAGACCATGGAAATGTGGTTTCTCTTTATACTGTCCCTCCTCTGGAACAGTATTCTCACAACAGTTAGTCCTGTTCTTGTAAGTCTTCCAGAGAGCCTTAAAGACCCAGATGGAGTGAGAAGCATTTGCCCAGGTTGTTAGCTGAGCCTAATTGAATGAATTATTGTAGATGTGATCTATGTGCCTTTGGTTAGACTTTGTTATTTTTATAGCTTTCATTTTTATGGAGATGCTATTGAATGGCTTTAATATACTGCCATTATTATACATAATATACTTTAGTATAGTGCCATCCCATTCAACTCTATACTAATGGAAAATAACCCATAATTAAAGACTATTTAAGCCTCTAAACAAACAAGTGTATCAAGGAGGAGAAGGATGTTCTATTCCACTGGGATCTGGTGAAATAGTTTCAGGGGAGAATTAATATAGGCATATTTTGGTCAGTATGAGACAGCATGCCCAAAGCACAGTTTTACATCAAGCAAGTTCTGTACAAGCTAGGACTAGTTACCTAAACCAGAGATATCTAGAATTGCCCACATCCGATGGGGTGTGATGGCTCAGCAGTTAAAGAAACTAAGCTTGTCAGCTGGCAAGCTGTAGTTCATACCAGCCACATGACCATGAAAATGTTTTCGGACGACACTGATTCCCTTGGCTAAGAAACAGATACGCTCCCTAGACTCAGGCTTGTCTGAACAATTTTACCTTTATCTGCCCACATCCCATCAACTAGGAATTAAATGCAGTGTAGAATCAGGACCAAAATAATTGTTGTTCAATAAAAACTTTGATAAAGACTCAAATTAAGTGTTCGTTTTCATGGTTAGTCTTGCATTCGTCTAATAGAAGAGAATATCTGCAACTCAAGGTTGAATTGTGGGGTCCTTGATGTTCTCTGATCTTGGTTATTTGCTTGCAGATGCTTTGTTACATGACTAGATAACATCATAGGTGTGAGTGTGGAGTTTGCTCCCTATTTATATGCAGTGGCTTGCCTTGCCAATTTTGGTGGGTTGTGGTTTTCTCCTTGGTAGTTCCAAAGACATCACTTTTATTACTATAAACATGTTTAACTCCTTTCCATTTTATAGCTCTTACCCAGCTCAGCTTTTCCAAAAGTAATCTGTATTGTTCCAACATAGCTAATTTCAAGCATGTACATGGAGTAATTCTTTATTCTACATGGCATTTGTTAATATTCAGTCCTTGTGTATTATGCTGTCTGCAATTCCCTTCATTAAGGAACTTGTTAATATAAACACTTTAGTATGTTAGAGATAGCAAATCATTTTTCCCCACAAGGTCATTAATTGCTTTAGGTTACCCAGGGGAAAAAATACACAAATTTGACTGCGTCGCTGACTTCTGAATTTAAATGAGTCCAACACTCTGTAACCCTGCTGAAATAATCTGTAACTAACTTCTACCCTATTCCAACTCTGAGAAATGTTAGAATTTCTGTCAAATGCTCACAGTTGGCTATGTATACATACATAATGATAAGTATGCAAAAGAGAACAATTTCAAATTACCAGCATGAACCTCCTTAATATAATAATTAATCATAGATAGAACTTAATTTTTAATTTGACGTAATCTGGCGGGAGTCATCAACATTGAATTATTCTTGAAATCAGTAATGGTTGTTGTTGCCCAGTGACTTCAGTACTTTCCTAAAGTAAATACCATATTCTTCCAATGCACATTTTAAAGAATGAGGTTCATCAAAAAGAATTATTTTCCAAGAGAAGTTTGTATATCGTCAAACAATCTATTTCCTCCTCCTTCCTCTTCTCTGTTTACAATGTGTGTGAATGTTCAAGAATGAGAAAATGAGTTCTGCATATCTGATTTTCTTATTGCATTAACTGGCACTCATGGAGAAGTGTGAGGGACCATGTTGGTGTAAAAAGGGACAAGTGCCAGTGGAGGGTTTGTTTTAATTTCGTTAAAAGCTTCTGGTAAAGGAGTCATTAATCACTTAGTAATTCTCTTGTGTTCATCTTCCCTCTGTGAAGCAGCTGTGGCTTGGTGTCCCAAATTAAATGTGGGAATCTAACATTGCATCTGCTTTGCAAACAACAGGATGTAGCCTAAGTTATCATTCATACAGGATGGCACCCATCGGTAGGATAATATATCTAAGGCCTGGAGAAGCTGGGTGGGGGAAAGAAATAAGAAATGAGGTTTAACTGGAAATCTAAAATCAGAAGGGATGTAAAGTTGATAGAACAGGAGTGGGCAACCCGTTTCTGGCTGATGGTTAGACTTTACGTGCACAAAGTGCACTATGGACAGCATTATGTAAGCAAACCAAGCCAGGGCAGCTTTTTCAAAGGTGCTTTTGCCAAAAGGCAACTGGGCTGTTTTTTTTTGTTGAGGAAGACATTTCGCTTCTCATCTAAGAAGCTTCATCAGTTCTGAAGAAGCTTCTTGGATGAGAAGCAACACGTCTTCCTCAAGGAAAAAAAACTCGTCCAGTTGCCTTTTGGAAAAAGCATCTTTGAGACAACTATGACCTGGATGACTGAGAATTTCCACAGATATCAAGCCATTGCAGCTTTTTTCAAAAGAGGGAAAACCCGGTATTTAGAACTTCTAAAACATTGATGAAGAAGATTCTACCTGTTCAATCATGGCTGATTTTCAGCAATTCTGCTTCCTCTCTCTTTCTACATTTTCCAATCTTGTGTAGATTTTTTTCAGTTGTTTTATGCTCTGTTGGCTTTGTTGGTGTCTAGCTGCCATGTTTTTGGGTTGCTTGGTTTCCTTGTATCACTGACCATTTTGAGCATAACTGCCTTTTCCACTACGTTTGATAGCATGACATGGGAGAAATAAGTAAAGGGGCATTTTGTGATTTTTGCACTGCAGTGATAATCTGGTTATATACCCTCCGGTATTTGCTGATGTATCACCTTTGTTGACCAAGGAATGTGCAGGAGCCTTCTCCAACACCACAGCAAAAACATGTTGATTTTCCTCCTGTCTAGTTTTTTCATGGTCCAATTTTGGTAACTATGGGAAGCACTCTAGTGAGGACTAATCTGCATGTAATTGCCAGGCTGATATCCTTGTTTTTTCATACACGATTCATATCGTGTATGCTGTGCCACCCAGTGCATTTCCATGTTTTATTTCTAGATTGCATTCACTGCTTTGATCAATTTGCAATCTTAGGAAAGTATGGAGCATTTATTGTACAGATAGTCCTTGACTTACAACCACAATTCAGCCCAACATTTCTGTGGTTAAGCAAGACATTTGTTAACTGAGTTTTGCCACATTTTACAACCTTTCCTACCATAGTTGTTAAGTGAATCACGGCAGTTGCTAAGTTAGTAACCCAGTTGTTAAGTGAATCTGGCTTCCCCATGGACTTTGCCCGTCAGAAGGTCACTGAAGTGGATCACATGACCTTGGCACATTGTGACCGTCATAAATAGGAACCAGTTGCCACGCATCCGAATTTTGATCACGTTGACTGTGGGAGTTTTGCAATAGTTGTGAGTGTGAAACATGGCCTGTCACTTTTGCAATAGTTGTGAGTGTGAAACATGGCCTAAGTCACTTTTTCCCATGTTGTTGTAACTTTGAAAGTTACAACAACATTCTTCTAAAAAAAGGACATTCTTCTAAAAAAAATCCAACCCCTTCTGAAAGGCCTCAGGTGCTGACAGATGGTAGGATTATATTATAGTGGTCACAAGACTTGTTGGATGGATGGTTTATAAAAGCCCAATGCCATGATGGAGGATTAAGTTTCCCTTGCCACCTGGACCCCTAAAGTGCTTAAGTTTTTCTTTTCTCCACAAGAAGGGATGAGGAAACACTTAAGGTCATACAGTATGGGAACACTATTTGTCCATGTTGAGACCAAGCATTAAATATTTTTTTTTCTTGAGTATCTGGCAAGCATTCATGATGGAATGTTGGAAGAAGACTTTGAATATTAGCAACTGGGCTCTGTATTGATAGATAAGGTTTCCACCCAGTATTTCTTTGTTACATGCCCCTCTATATTTTCAATGACTGACAGCTGCCGCTCTTGTTTTCCCTCCTTTTCTATCCAATGTCACTTTGGAAGAAGAGAAGAAGAAGAATCCCCCAAATGAAATCCTAGCCTAGCCTATTGTCATAGCCAGAAACCTCTCTTCCCTTTAGTTAGTACAAAGGGGGGAAAAATTAGATACTATCAACCGATCAAGTAAAGTGGCCCCTAAGTCTATTCACTATTTGAAACCTTTTGCTTAGTTTTCTTTCTCTTATCCTGCCCATGACTAATGCTAAAAAAAAAAAAGCAAAAAGCAAACAGTTCTCACAGATAGCTCCTTCTATTACTACCAATTTCCAATAATTACTGTAGAATTTCAGTGTGAGAAGGACTTTGCAAGGTAGGGAACAGGAACATGCTTATATTCAAAATGACCCCCACTGCAAAAAAAATGTTTATAAAATCTTGTATATGACCTGCTAATACATTGAAACATCTCTGGAGACTAGTGAAAAAGAAGATAATTGAAGGGGTTTGTGTAATTTCTCTTCCTCTATTTTAAACCCTGATAAGCATAAGTGCTAGTCATTAATTTTCCATTCCTTTAGAAAGCTCTTGGCCCTTCTGCTTAGTTTCTTTCTAGCTTCTTGCATAGAGGTTGGGCGCTGCACTTCAGCAATGCGCCATTCTGTCAGAAGGTTATGATTTATTGAAATGGGCAAAGCCTGCAGGATCGGTTCCTTAACCACTTGTGTGCCTGCAGAAGCTGAAGTGCAGGCGTTACAGATAATCCACAAGGAAGCCTGCAATGCATCGACATACAGATGAGATAGAAAACTGAGCCTGAGTTATTGGGAGAAAGAAAGTGGCTAGAACTGTAAGATGATCTTTTCTCTAGATTTCTAGTAGAGGTTGGATTGAAATATTTCTTTCATTAACTCTGATGCTAGGACAGGGGTGTCAAATGCAAGGCCCGCAGGCCAGATCTAGCCTGCAGGGTACTTAGATCTGACCCGCGAAATTGCCCTGGAAACACTAAAGGTCCGGCCCACAATGCCTCTTCCAGTGACAACAGAGATTGGGGAGGTTCTGTTTTCACTGGCACAGGGTTGCAGGAGGCCTTCATAACCGAAAATTGAGCTTGGGAGGACCATACACAGTCCTCCAAACTCTTTTTTTCAATAGCAGAGGGTTGCAAGAGGCTGCTGTGGCCAAAAATGGAGCTTGCGAGGGCCATGCACAGCCCTCCCAAGCTTCTTTTTTGCTGTCAGAGGGCTGCAGGAAGCTGTCGTGGCAGAAAACGGAGCTCGTGGCTCTGTTGTCGCTGACAGAGAGTTGCAGAAGGCTGTTGTGGCTGAAAACGGAGCTTGGGAGCCCACTCTTTCTAGCAGAGTGTTCAGGCCACAGGCACGCCTCCCACTGACATGAGTGATGTCCATCTGGCCACGCCCATTCTACCCCCGCCCTCGAGGTCAAACACAACCCTGATGTGGCCCTCAATGAAATCAAGTTTGACACCCCTGTGCTGGGAGATAGTTGCTTCAGCAGCACTAATTACTGATGAGGGGGAGGTGATAAAATTTCATCAATTAAAACATTGTTTTGTCTGAGTTGCTGGTTAATCAGCAAGGAAGAAGCTATGATGAATTTGGGCCTTATAAAATTTCAAAAATCTTTAAAAAATCCAAAGTCTGGTCAAGACTTTGGCTCAAAGCTCCCAAAAAAGGGGGAATAGAGGTAGTCCTTGACTTATGACCATAGTTGAGCCCAAAATTTCTGTTGTTAAGTGACTTTTTGCCCCCTTTTCGATCTTTCTTGCCACAGTTGTTAAGTGATTCATGGAAGTTAAGTTAGAAACAAGGTTAAGTCAATCTGCCTTCTCCATTGAATTTGCTTAACAAATGAAGGTCATAAAATGATCATGATGCCAGATCACTGCAACTGTCATAAGTACGAGTCAGTAGCCAAACATCTGAATTTTGATCAGGTGACCATGAGGATGTTGTAATTGTAAATGTGAAAAATTGTAAATTGTAAGTGAAAAACGGCCAACTGGTTCTGTGGGTGTGGCTTAGCTGGTGGGTGTGGCTTTGTGGTCATGTGAGCATAGCCAACTCGACGTCACTCACATCAAGGGGCACTTCTCCTCGCCTGGCCTCTCATGACAGTGGGGATGCTGCAACAGTCGTTAGTGTGAAAAACAGTCATAAGTCACTTTTTTCGGTGCCATTGTAACTTTGAATGGTCACTAAATGAACTGTTGTAAGTCAAGGATTATCTACAAAAAGCTTCTTTGCTTGCAAAAAGCTGCCCTAAATACCAATCGTTAGATTAAAAATACTTGCAAGCCAGAGTTACAAATCAGGCAGAGTGCCAGAGACCTTGAGGAATTAAAATAGTTAAAGTGCAATGATAACTATCAGCAGCCAACTCTTGTTCATAAAGTGACACCCATTAGCAGAGAGGCCATTTAAATTCTCCAGAAAGAGCACACCCAGGAAAAGCAATCCTTAGATCCATATGCACCACTTAAAGATACCAGCTGGTCTCACTCACCTCACAAGATATTCTAAGGAAATCATTCAGATTTAAGGAAAGGTAACATGCCCCCTAGAAAGGCAGTTAAAAAATCAGTGCCAAGCTTGCATCCTGCCTCTTGGAAGTATACCCCAAAAGGACAGTGCCAGATAGTACTAAAGCTGTGAAGGAAGACCCTCTCCCCAGATAGAAAAAGAAACCATGCGACAGGAAAAAATTCAAACACAATACAAATAATTAAATCACTACAGTAGCTGTTGCTTGTAAAACCAATTACCAGAACAAATAGACACATGAACTAGCCAGAATT